>NC_133769.1:128182133-128217350 GCF_003597395.2 Chelonoidis abingdonii
GGGTCTCTCCGCCCCGGGTCCGGGACCCCGGCTCCGCACGGCCTCCGCCCACCCGCTCCCTCCGCGTCCCCGCACTTGCCTGGCGCTGTCCGGGCTGCGGGGCGGCTGCTCGTCCCCGCAGCGGCCACTCGCGTCCCTCTGCCTCTCCGCGCCGGGCTGAAATGGCGGGGGACGGGGCTGGGGCTGCTGGGGCTGCCGAGCCGAGCGCCGAGCGAATGGATGCGCTCGACGCGCTCCGCGCTCCGCCGCCGGGAGGGGGAGGAGGGAGCGCCCCACCCACAGGCTGCCTGACTGACAGACCGAGCGACCCGCAGTGTCCCAGGAAAGGGCCACCAGCCTCAGGCAGAAGGAGCCACGGACAGAGCTACAGGCCCAGCCCTGCAGGGACACAGAGCTACCCAGCCCTGTAGGTCCACAGCAGCCCCACCCAAAGCCAGGAAGGCTCCGCTGCGGGGCTGGCTTGCTACGAACACTTTCTGTCAATATTTAAAATTTTCAAAAGTTTTGGCTGCTCCCCTCCAGAACACAAATCAGAACAGAAAGAGAACGAAAAGCAAAACAAAAAAAAAAGTTCATCGAAATTTCCAAACCCCTCTGTCAAACACACTTGAAGTGGAAAACCACACAGAGCCCAAGACACTCAGACCTACAGAATTACAGATCCACACTGAGTCTTTCGCACACATACATATCGGGCCCACTATATGCATAGTTCACCATACACAGATCCCATTCCTGCCGAGCAATACACAAATGTATGAACTAGTCCATACTATCTACATATTAATAAACCACACAGTACCTCATGGCAAAAGATATCTTCAAAAAGTAATGTCTGAGGAAAGTGGTTTAATCAGTTCTATGGCTTGTTTGGGGTTTATTTCTTTTTTTAAAAAATGGTTGTTTAGTCAAGTATATTTGGGAAGCTTTCTAGTTAAATTTGAAAAAGGCTGTGTGGGGGAAGGAAAGCAGAGATATTGGCAGAAAATAGAAGGGGAGACAAAAACACCCCCCCTCCAAAGAATTACTGTAAAACTTTAAATAATTGATGCCACTTAACGTTTGTTGGTTTCATTCATTTAAAAACTAAAGTGAAACATCTCTAGTTACACAGGATACTCATTGCAAAGGTTAATAATCATGAATCAAATTTTGGAGTCAAGTTAACGATTACAGAGTGAAGTCTATTTCTCTAACAAAAAGGCCAAAAACATAATATCCTATAACTGTAGATGTCTCTTGTACCAGGTGAATGTATAGACTTTACTATACAGTGAATGATGTCAATTTTTATATCTATAGCAGAGGTTTCCAAACGTGGTTCACAGCTTGTTCAAGGTAAGCCCCTGGTAGGCTGTGAGATTCTGTGTGTACCTGAGCATCCGCAGGTATGGCCACTTGCAACTCCCAGTGGCCGCAGTTCGCCTTTCCCGGCCAATGGGAGCTGCGGGAAGCAGTGGCCCAGCCCTCTTTCTGACTTGGCAGGCCAAGAAGTCAAATATTGCATCTACAAACTTAGTATTCAAGACTTTTAAATTAACAGATTAGAGCTTTGCTGTCCCTAATCATAGATGACAGAAGTACTTTAAGATGTTCAATCTTCTTTCACAATAATGTTCCAAGAAGGATTCTGCTGAGCTGCATCCATTTGGTACTCTAAGACATCGACACTTTGGGACTGTGCCATCTAATTTAGAAGCTGTGTTCCCATGGTCAACTGATGCAAGTTAGTTTTGCAGCCAAATTGCTCATGTAGCCAGGGCCGACTTTAGGCCTATTCCACCAATTCCCCCAAACTGAGCCCCGCGTCTAAGAGGGCCCCGCACCCAGTGAGAATCCCTTCCCTGGCTAGAGGCGCCTTTTTAATTTTTACTCACCGAGCGGCACTCCAGGTCTTCGGCAGCACTTCGGCAATGGGTCCTTCACTCGCTCCGGGTCTTCGGCAGCACTTCGCCGGTGGGTCCTTCGGTGCCGCCGAAGACCTAGAGTGAGTGAAGGACCCACCACCAAAATGGCACCGAAGACTCGGAGCACCACCCGGTGAGTACAAGCCCCACGTGTTTTTTTACTTGTGTTTTTTTTTTTTTTAAGTCATCCTTGCTGGGGCCCCGTCAAAACTGTCCGAATTGGGCCCCGCACTTCCTAAAGCCGGCCCTGCATGTAGCTAGCTGTTGAATGCTATTCCCTGATGTTAAGTCTCTGGCGGAAAGCAGAAGAGTGCATGTTTCTGAACTATAGTGTGAAAATGCCATCTTCCATTGCATAGGATCTGAGAAAGTCCAGACCAGTTGCTTTGTTCATATTCTTGTGGCCTGATCTGTTCTCATTGAAGTCAATGGCAAAAGTCCTGTGGACTTCAATGGGAGCAAACTCAGGACCTTTGTGTAAGGATTCCCCTCTGGGGCGAGTGTACAGTGGTGGGGCATGTATGACTCAGAACTGTGAGGGGAACGTAGTTGGGGTGCTCTTATAGATCATTTCTGTCACTCCTCTACTGGTGGTTTAGAAGTTAGTGACCTGATCCCTTTTTAGCAGTGACTATATAAAACTTGTTGATCTGACTATTCAATGTTTTATTTATGGGCCTTGCCTGAGATCTTTGCTTTAGGCATTCTTATTACACTATATCTCGGCAGCCTTAATAAAAAATTGCACAAAATAATATGTATATGGCAGTGTACTATGGGACATCAGCCAGTGTGAGCACATGATACTGATGCTCCCTGAGCTACACTGACTGTTTTGACCTATTAAGCCATAGGTGGTTTGGGGCTAGGCTACTCGAAAGTCTCCTTCTCTACCTATGCCACATATCCATAGCTGAGATCAGAAAAGAATCCTCCAGGAGAAGCAAAAGTGGGTTTCTTGACTTTGAAATTATTTCCTTAACTTGATACCAAATGGCCTGAGTTTGCTGGCCTTCAGGGTTTGCTATGTTAGTTAAATTCAAAGCTCATCTATTTGTTCAGGCATTTGTGGAAGGATTCTTTGTTTTGTTTTGTTTTGTGAGGGATGGATTCTGGAGAAGGTGGGAAATATGTTTTCCTGATTTTTGTTTATGTTGGTTTAAATATATTGCTGGGTGGTTATTTTTTTTTATTTTGCATCCCTTCTTAAAAATATCACAAGCATCTAAAATTCTGAGTAGTTTTTTAAAAAAATATTTAAATCAAAATAAATACATGAATTAAGATGTGTTATACACCTACTTATTAATTGGATTGATTAGAAGAAAGCTTCTGCAGTGCAAAAGCAGCAAAAAAGCTTAATTTTGCCAGAGTTTACAAGAGTTACCAAACTACATTTTGATTTATTGTGTTTGACTATAATTTGTAGAGGAAGTTTTGAACACAGGCAAGTGAGAGGCACTTTCAATTTTACAAAATAATCAGAAACAATTCAGCTCTCCTGGAACCAAATAGAAATCTAATTACAATATTTTTACCAATTCAAAGGCAACTCTATATTTGTCCTAATCATAATTTCAGTCCTGATTTGAAGGATTTTTATTGACTTGCATACCGCCCAGAATTGCCTCCACAACTACTGAACTTTGAAGGTTCACATGCAGAACGTTAAAATCTTCTGAGAATCAACATCATGGCTATAGTATCTTTTTCTGCCCTGGACAGAACCACTGGACCCTCACGCAGGCATTGCACTGTCACTCAGGATTGCTCCCTTCGCAGACTCATCTAGTCCTAAATATCAGGCAGCAAAGCTCATGACATTCAAAACTGAAGAGCAGAGTTTTTCACCAGCTGAATGTCAATCAGCTGGGGAAGAGTTTTAAAGCAGCTACAGCCCAAAAATATTCAATTGTCTTTCCCTGGCTGACATCTGTTTTGGGGCTGAGACAGGCGTGTGCTTCTCCATCGCCTTGTACTGGCACTCACTCCTCTGCAAAGAGAATGCAGAATAAATGCCGATGTGAGACCATGAAGACATAGCCCAAGAAAAGGGAGTGGATTCATGCAGCCCAAAGACTGAACATCGTCATTTAAAAAAATACTGATGAGGAAAATGACATACACATTATGTGCATATACACACACAACTCACAGCAAACCCTTGTGAAGGGTTTTAGGAGGTTATCTGCATTCATTCCCTATTTATCTCCCCTTCTAGGTACATTTTAAACATTTTAAAGAAGTTCCTACAGACACCTCCAGGATGCAGAATGTGGATAAGGCCATTTACACAAGAGCTCCTTTAAAAAACTAAGGCGTTGTCTAGACCATAGTATTGTGTTGATCATAAATGCTAATATAAACATAAGTTAACTGTCAATTTCTACTTAACACATCATTGGGAATCAATTAACTCTTGATACAATACAATCAAAAACTCTAGTCTAGACAGGTCGTAAATGACAAGTATGGTAACAAACTTCATACAGCAGAATACAATGAAATCAGATATAGCAAAAATCTTATATTGAAATAGAAAATTCCAAATTATTTCAATGTATTGTAATGTGCAAATTTCAATTCTGCTTATAGCGAACCTCCAACAAGAAGGCCAAATTCTGCTCATGGGCGTGTACATGCAGCTTCTATCAGCTTCATGCTAACAGCATGTATCAAGAACAGACTTTAGCCCATAGTGAAGTTCTGTTTAAATTTTATTTAAAAAATCTTCACTGTATGTAGGTTCCAGTGAAACATGGTTAACATTTTCTGCAAAAACATCAGACTTAATTTGAAGGCAACATTTTACAATTCTGAATTTTGCTAGTGCTTCTAAATGGTTTGATTTTTTAGTCAGTCACTGGCGTTTCTCTCTCTCTCTCTCTCTCTTTAATAGTAGGTTTGTCTACCTAGAAATGGGATCTAACGGGTGGGGCAGGCAGGGAGGGACATATGCTTTGGCTGCACAGTACTCTTTAGAAGGTTGGGGGACTTTGCTATCCCAACTTGCCAGCCAGCATTAATTAATATGGCACCCCTCTAATTATATGGTCAGCACATATCCCTAAATTAAAATTAAAACAGTTGAAATCAAACCCCAATTTAACTTCTAAAAAAGCATAATTTTTCATTTTGTACAGTATATAGTGTTTGTGTGCATAGGGAAAGATTCAAAGCCCATTGAAATTAATGGGAGTCTTTTGGCTCAGGCCCCAAAACCTTTGGAAAATCCATTGTTTAACTATCTAATTGATCTCTGCAAATCATTTAGTTGGATGCCTAAATTCTGTCCTTTATATCCACAATATGGCACCCATAATCAATTATGTTCAGTAATGCAGACGCAAATCTGTAAGTATAGGCATTTATCTGAAACTAGTGAAGGATTTCTGAAACCTTTGGAAAAAATGGCCCTTGGATGAGCTAGAAATGGACCATCCAATTGCAGTCTCTCTCCCGTATCCCAGAGAACAGAGAAGAAAAGATAGCAGACTCTGTCGCACTGACTAGCTGTGCTCTGGGTTCAGCTACAGCAAGGCAGCACTCCAAAGTCTGATTTTGAGAGGTGCTGAGCACCTGCAACTCCAGTGAGTACCAGGAGAACTGCTTATCTTTAGTACTCCCCAGATCAGGCTCCAATTTTCCAGCCCTGGAATGTGCTGAACAAGATGCTCAAAAAGCGTGAGGCCATCACCTTCCCAGAGACGGTGGAGTGGAGGCAGGTCAGGGTATGTCTTCACTGCAGAGTTAACTTGGGTGATGGGCACATGGATTAGCCTAGGCTCGGTGTGATCAGCCACACTGCACAGCCATAGAGGAGTTACTGTGTCCTCACTGGTACTACGCTCATCCTGAGTGTTGTTTCGATTTCTCAGGTGTATCCCCATGGTTCCTTATGCTGCAATAAATTGAGCTGCCCAATGATACTTTCCCAGTAAATTGTAGAAGACCTTGTCTATCCTTCTGGCCCCGGAGGGAGGAGGGGGAGGAATTGTGGGAAGGCACTTGAGGACTATCAGCAGTTGAGTGGTTTAGCCTGTGTCCTCACAGCAAAATGAATAGGTTACTAGCCCAAGCGAAAGCTTCAGTTGGTCTTTAGCATGCAACTACAGACAAGCCAGTTGGTCCAGGTTGAAATCACTGCCATGCTCTCATGAGAGGGTTTTGTGTGTGGTTGGGAGTCAGATTAGAGGCAACTCCCGAGTAAGAGCACAAATTAATTCTGCAGTGAAGATGTGTCTTTAGAGTAAGCAAAGTGGGTTTTGCCTCTTGTTCTGAATCAAAAACATGATCTTTACCCCCAAGGTAAACTGGGTCCTGCTCCTGCTCCACATAAAAGTCAAATGTGAGTAGGATTAGACCCTTAGTTTACATGTTAATATTGCCTGCTCTCTTTCAGATGTTACAGACCTCCACTCAGATCCCTGCATATCAGAACAACTCCTGGGGACATAAGCAATCGGTTATAACAAGGAGTTTCAGTTCTCTGGAGTTTGGTAAAACTGTGCAACATTCTGACACAATGAAAAACACATGTAAGGAAAGAAAATTGTTAAAATACTGCATACAGAGAAAAGAGGGAAATTTTCTCTTTTCAAAATGGTTACTTTCTTGCTTTTTCTTTACTGCAGGCTTTTTTACTTAAAAAAAAATCAAAATATTCTAAGTATTTCAAAAAAATTTATAGCCTGATCCTGAGAGGTGCCGTGCGCCCACTATTCACCCTGAAAACTAAGTATGTTGCTTCTGCTGAGGATCTGTCAAGCAGAGATGGCTAGGAAACTGAATTTCAGTTCAACAAAAAACATTTTGAGCTTTTGGAAAAGTTTCCAGCCCAACTTGGGACAAAATGCCAAAACCTCAAAAATTTTTGCAGAACTGAAATTCCACAATACTTTGTTTCAGAGACACCAAAATGCTCCCACAGCAAGGATGTTTTGGTGCTTCCAGAATGAAATATGCTCCCTAGGAGCCCGGAAGTTCTGGGAGCCCATGGTCCATAGTAATCCACCTAGCAAGCTGCTGAGAAGCCTGGATGCTGGCCAGCTGGGGTGTGGGCCAGGCCAGGGAACGAGCCACCCAAGAAGCTGGGGAACTTAGGGACTTAGCTAACAGGGGTCCCAGGAAGGTTGGGAGTGTGGCAGCCCACGTGGCAGGTGCCATGGAGCTGAGAAGACCAGACTCCACAGCAACCCACCTGGCAGGCTGCTGAGGAGCCGTGTTGATTTGGCTTTGAGGGGCCCAGCACCTAAGCTCCCTGCTCAGCGAGATGCTCAGGAGGCTCCCCAACAACCTGCCCAGTTTCCATTGAAAGTTTTATCAAAAGTTTTGACCATGTTTCTGCAGAATGTTTCAGTTTCAACAAATCTGCATTACCAATGGAAAATGTTCTGTCAGAACTTTTCCGACCAGCTCTACTTTCAAGATCAAGCCCTTTGTGCAGACATAGCTACATAGTGCATGATGCTTGTTCAGCATTAAGCTGCACTAACTCCAAGCAGGCTTTTCAAGGCAAAGGGGAAAAAAAGGACTGGTCTGGTTTTGTTTTATACAGCCTGTTCTAGTAACAGTGCTGCACTGTCACTGCTCTAAAGACAAATGTAAATTCTGCTCTCAGTTATATTCATGATACCTCAGTGATTTCCATGTGTTTGCACAGCTGCAACAAAGGACAAAATTTGGCCCGCTAAATTGTTCCATTGGAATGTTGCAAAGTACACCAGGCCATATTCTCTGTTGCTCTGTGCATTCATTTACACCATTATAAAGGAAATGTAATGTGAATTTGCTACACTACCAAATCGGAATAGCAGCATTTTACACAGATGGGAAGTGCAGTTATGCATCCAGATTCCAAACACCCACCCCACCCCAAAATTCTGGAGAGTTTAGAATTGGAGCGATCCATATTCAAAATTGTGTAAACTGAAATGCTGTTCAGAACATTTGGGGTGTTTGCTACACTCACATCTGTCAAGTGTAAGTGTTTCATCTTGCCTTTGGTTAGACTGAAAGTTCCTTAAAGGAAGAACTGTGGGCCAGATCTCTAGCAGGTGTAAATCAAATAGTTCCATTTACTTCAGGGGAGCTATGCTGATGTACAGCATCTGAGTATCTGGTCCTATGTCTTAATACACGTTTTTACGGCAATCAGCAGAAAGGAGCATTGGCTGAGGCATTTAGATGCTACTACAATACAAAAAATAAAATAATAAAAAATAAATTAAGATGGCATAATTCACAATTGTTTGTTGGAATGCACTTCTTAACTAAACCATTGTTTTCCCTACACTAGCATTTCACTGTATGCTGCAGAGAGAGTCACTAGTAATCAAGACTGCAATTGCTACATTGTTCTGATGCAATTCACAGTTATCAAGGTATACAAGTGAAATTCTGAGGGTAGAATTTGTGGAGAATAGCTTAATTTATAGTAATATGTATGTAATAGCTTCATGTGTAGTATATGTAATAGCCTCATATACTCCAGATTTGCATTAGTATACTTGAGAGCAGAATCTGTCCCACTGACTTCAGTAGAGTCCCTCTGCATTTGCACTAGTGTAACTGAAAGGAGATTTTAACCTAGAATTTTTGCAAGAATGTGAAAGAGTTCCAGGCAAAAGCATAGTTTAGTTACAACAAGTATCGACAGTGAGGGTTTAAAAATAAAAAAAACTTTTGTTTGCTCTCAACTGAGTGATTTTTTTGGATCATTTGCAATTGCAGTGGTAGTTAATAGATCCTGATACACAGTTCCAAGCAAGGAAACACATTTGCTTATTTTGGAGAGTTTATGTCATTAGATAGAAAACCTACAGGAAGATTGAAAACATGCAACAGTGATTTATTTCTAAAGGGAAGAAGGAAAAGTCAAAGAAATGCCCTCATTTTAGACACTGAGCCAGATTTTCAGCTGATGTAAAGTTGCATACCTCCATTGAAAACAATGGAACAAATTCATGTTATATATCCATTCAAGTTAATGGAGCTATGCTGATTTACTCCATATGGGATCTGCTTCTTTCACTCTGATTCATCATAAAGACAAGATGGGTGAGCTAACATCTTTTATTGGACCAACTTTTGTTGATGAGAGAGATAAGCTCATCAGCTGAGTTCTATGTAAGTTCAAAAGCTGATCTTTCTCACCAACAGATGTTGGTCCAATAAAAAATATTACCTCACTCACCTTCTCTTTCTAATATCCTGGGACCAACATGGCTATAACAACATTGCATACTTTCATTCATTATGGCATTACTGTTTTTAGGGAGGGGGCAGTTGGGTTTTTTTTTGCTGATTTATTGCACTAGTATAAAACTGGTCATACAGTGATGAATCAGATTCTCTTTTCCTTAATTCTCAACAATCAGTAGCTTCATTTTTCCCCAGCCTCCTCAATATGTTTTTTGTGGATTACATTATTCATTTGTTTAATATTTCATTACACATTGTTTAGTACGAAGCACCAACACCCTTCATGAGGGCTCTCTAGGAATTACACATATAAGTCACTGGCATGCAGTATGGACTGTCGGATAGCTGCTGACATAATATGCAGCAGAACAGGTGTGGATAATATTTTGCAACACTTTAATTTTTGTAAAGCCCTTTTAAAGGGTTTTAGAAAATATATGAGTATAATGAAAGAAACTAATGGCTAAGTACCCTATGAGGCATTGATATATAAGCACCCAGGATGAAGTTTTTCACAGAAAGAGTTAAAGATGCCATGCAGTAACTGCACTTAGAAAATTGTTAAGGGTACTGTACGGGTTAAAGCTCTGTTCTTTGTCTGGGTTCTTACGCCTTCTGAATTTCCATTGTATCACTGATCTGTGAAAAGACAGGTTAATTGGCCAGGCTGCTTTTCCAGACCATTTGGTCGGACCGAAGTGTTGGACTAGGGATTTCCTATGTGTAAAATGCAGGTACTGAGGGACGGAAAGAGGCACAAAATGTGTTTAAACAGCATGATTTGGTTGAGTCTGTAAAAGTCCCGAAGAGAGACAGAAGCCCAAGTCACCTGTTTCTTGGTATAAGGCAGTGGTGTCTTATCTGAAGTTTCAGCAAAAGATTGTGGACTGACTGTGTGCAGTCTGTTACTATCCCTGTTCAAGGAAACAAACTATATGAAGAAAATACCTGACTCAGCATCAGCAGGAAACTGTCCTACACAGCATCAAAGTCTGCTACCATGCACAAAAGGGCAAATATATTTTAGTTGAATACACATGGGACCAAATGCTGCCCATGTAGTTCCACTGGCCTAGAGTCTTCTCTCATCTACACCAATTTTGCACTCAGGAAATGCCACTGACTTCAGTTACTCGTTATTTATACCAATGGAAATGAAAGAGGGAAATCAAGTCCAGTGGAACTGCTCATATGAGCAAAGCAAGAAGGATTTGGCCCCAACATTGTATTAATTTAACAGATTCCTCCTTTTATCTGTTGAAAAGGGATAGCCTATGTCTGCATATTTATCCCTCTAAATATGTTTATTCCTTTATCTGATACTCAGGTCTTATTGTGTGACTCATTTGAAACTAAACAGGATACTGTATTGTAACGACAATCCTGCCATCAGGGAAGGGGAATGAATGAGATAATCTAATAGATTTTTCCCATCTCTAATATCTATGATACAAAGATCTTCACTGTATTTCTTTAATTTCACTTGGCACATGGAACATTTATTCTTAGATAGTATTCACTGAAATAATTAGCACCTAAGAGGACCTCACCATATTTATCCTCTTGACTTGGCTGTAAAGAATTGCCTCTTCCAACATCTATAGATACAGGGGATGATGGAGGGACAAGAGATACAAACAGAAAACTATATTTGAAAAGGCATTGTGATCAGTAACATTACACGTCTCAATAAACTACATTTTGCTAATGACATTTGTGCACCTGTATCAATGCAGTCAAGAACTTCCATAGATATAAGATAGCATACTAAGTAATGCCTATGATTTCCTATCGCTTTCACACAGTATGTTATGTCAAAGTCTGAGGGCTACTCTCAGTTACACTTATGTAAACTAGAATGATGGCATTAAAGTCAGTGGAGCTACTCTGGATTGACACCAGATTAAATGGGAGCAGAACCTGGCCCCGATAGTTATTCTCTATTACTTCTTGTCTATAGCATCCGGAGCTGAAGGAGAGGGAAAAATTAAATTTCTTTTGCAGTTACTTTTCTTACACATCATATTTTGTACAGCTATTCCTGTAAAACCTGCTATTCACAGGGACAGATATTTCTGAGGAAATGCTGTAAAGGCAGAGATGAACAGTTTACCAAGAGATGAACAACTTTGTTGGGATATACAAATGTACATACAGTTCTTAAATAATTAGAATTAGGAATCAGTTCACAAACAAACATTTGGTCAGCCAAAGACCTTAGTAAAATAAAAATCCAGCTAATTCATTTTTAGCCAAAGAAATGTTAATTTCATAGGTCCTTACACATTTTTCCCACATAAATGTCCATCTCCAGTTACATAGCTTTGGTAGCCCCAAAATCTGTTCATTGGATTGCTGATCATTATTATTATTATAATTTGTGTTGATCTTTCCGTAACATTCTATATCTTCAAAGGCATCTGAACCCTGAAAAACCATGGGCTACAATGACAATTGGTTGATAGCATGAGGGGCCCCTCTAATTCATGTATCCTTTGCAACAGAAATGATGCACATTCCCATAGCATTTACTTGTATGTGCATCTGTCCTTAATAGGTAAATAGAAAGATGAGATGTATAGCTTTGTGATTAAGATGCAAGCCTAAGAGTCAGGAAATCTGGGTTCTGTTTTTAGTTCTACCATAGACTTTATCATTTGACTTTAGGCAAGTCATTTAAATTATCTGTCCTTCACTTTCTCCATCTGGAAGAGGATGTCTATGGCTTCTGACATTTGGTTTTCATGGAGCAGAGAGGATTCCCATAGGATGTGCACTTTTGAAAAGGATATGGTCAGGGTCTTGGCTGGGTCCTTAAGTGTTGCCCTCTTCCTGTGAGGATCACTTCCCTCTTGACTGGGATGAGTTGTTTTTTGCACCAGATTCTTATTGTTTGAAAGCTTCGTGTCATGCGTATGAAGGCATTGCTCATGCCAACTGAAAAGGGAGTGTGAAAATGTTTGTTGTCAGAATATGGGTTGCAGTGTAGTCTGTGGCATTGCACAACCTCTCCTGGGGCTTTCATATATATATATATATATGTTAGAAAGGAGAATGGAGAGGATTGACTCTTGTGGGACATAGGAGGGAGTTTGAGGACGAGGAGCTGCTGCTCACCTCCATTCTGCAGGATCTGTCTGAAAGGAGTCTCACTGAGTATTATGCCATGCATTCCCATTCGGTCTCGTATGTGGGGTTAGCAGCACTCTGAATCAATAATGCTGAAAGCTACTGACAGGCACGAGCAGTCTGACACTGGAAAGAGTTCAAAAAACATTAATAGATTTGTGATCATTTAGACCAATCTCTTGCATAACTCAGGCTAAAGAATCTCATTAGTTATTTCTGTGTCAAGCCCATAGCTTCTGGTTGAGATAGGTGAGCAGATGTCCCAAATTTATAGGGACAATCCCGATATTTGGGGCTTTTTTTTTTTAATGCGCTCCTATTAACCCTCACCCTCTGTTCCAATTTTTCATACTTGCTATCTGGTCAGCCTAGGTTGAGATTATATTCCCAAAAGGAGCTCATCCTTTAATACTAGTAAATCCATCTCTATGACATGGCTTGGTCTCAATCCTGATTGTGTAAGGGTCTAAGATGTTAAAGAAGAGACCGAGTGCTGTAAGAGCCATTTTTTCAACGATTTTGCCACTGCCACCAGCAGAGACTACAGGACATTTGTCTTCTTCCAGTACTGGTGCTGTGAGGAACAGCTGTCAGGGGGGAGCCAACTAGACAGATACTTCATAAAGGGGCTAGGGAGGGGGCAGACGTAAAGCAGAAAGATTTTTGATATATGGAAGGTGGATGGTGATGGATTTGGTTGGGGAAGAACATGGAGTTGATGGACTTTGGTGGGGGGGGAACTATTGGATTGATGGATGGAGGGGGGGAACAGGAAAGAAGAAAATATTGGATACATGAGTGCTTTTGGTGAAGAAGAGTACCTTATCCAGGGAATATCACATGTACTGCTGTCAAGGGAAAATAAGTGAGGGAATCCCTCATGACATTCTGACAGCACATCACTATTGATAGAGCTCTTTGAGATCCATGACTGGGTGATAGTAAAAGGTGCAAAGTGTTGTTATAGAAATGGTGGTTGTTCTTCAAGAAAAAAACAAACAAACCTGCCCTTGATTCCCCTGTCCTCATACTACAATTACAGAGAGAGAATGATCACAGAATGCAGAGTTTAGGACACCATGGGACATATTTAGCCTCCAGGCTGTACTTTGAGCACCCTCACATACATAATTAGTAGAGACTACTAATGTTTATTTAGGCCTTGTGGTTGTGAAATTAAGAACTAAAAGTTCTTTCTGGGTGGGAAATGGGCAAAGCAATCAAGATTTACTCTTGCCTTCTGTTTGCCTTTTTTCTCAACTTTCCTATAAAAGAAATAAAAACATTGCTATTAAATTCACTTTCCTAACATTTTCTTCCTGGTAAAAATATACTAATACTAGGCTTGTTCTTTTATAGGGTTCAAGTCTGCCATTACTTTCTTTCAATATCACCTTCACTATTCTCACTGGTAGTTAGAAGACCTTATGATTTCACACAGGTTATGAGAGTTTACAGTCAATGGCAAGAAGGCAGCAGGGAAAGAGCTTATTTTGCTGTTTTTCTCAATAGTTTTCCTTGCAATGTAAATTTCTTGCTGCCACAAAGAGTCTTAAAGAGAATTTAAAACTGTTGACTTCCTTTGGCAGATTTTTTTTCTTTTGTCTACAGATTTTTTTCCTAATTTTTTTTGGTTCTCTTACCTCAAGGACTCAATATAATCTTATATCGCTTCCAGGTGTTCTTCAAAGCCTTTGTTTTAACAAAGATATGACTCAGCTTTAGACAAAACCCCAATCCAAACACCTCTGAACTTTGGGATATATGGGAGCTTTGGGAAAGGCCAGAGATGTTTGGATCTGGAGTTTTGTCTAAGGTTTATTTTTCTGTTAAAAGGAAGACTTAAAAGAACACTGGGGAGTGATATAAGGTGAATTGAACTTTGGGAAAGTTCAGCTCCACATTGGCATCTGAACTTTGTGGCTAGGGTCTCTCTCTTCTTTAAAACTTCAATCCAATTGAATTAAGGTCTCAAAGATAATTGGGGAAACAAATCCAACTTGTGATGTCAAATTCAGTTTTGTAATTAGGAAATTTGAAAATGAAAATAATTTATTGTAAATAAAGGTGTAAACATGGTCAATGGGTATAATTAAGTTATATTAAAATATTATCAGAAAAAAATCCTATTCAGCTAATGATATCAACACAGTTTAAATGGTTGCAAGCCTAGCGTGATTTTTTCAGTCAAGTGAACAGATTCTGTTTTTAGTTTCTTTGTTTTAAGGAGAAACTGGACATAGGCTGGCTGGTTTAGTAGCAACTGTATTAGATTTAGATAATAAGTGATAACCAGATAGTAAAATGTTGTTTAATATTCATATTACTCTAGTGCCCAGAGGCCCACTGTGGTAGACGCTGTACCAGTGGTTATCAACTTATTTACTATAATGGACTGCATATACAGCTCTCTCTGTGTTATGTGGGCTGCATCCACACACTGTATATACTACCTATATGGTCCTGAGGATGTCACATGGGCCACAGCTGTGTGTGATTGGGATGCAAGCAGCCCATGTGCCGCAGGTTGAGAAGCACTCTACTGTACAAACACAGAAGACATGGTCCCTGCCCCCAAAGAATCTAAGAAGACAAGCAATGTACAAAGCACAGCAAAGAAAGAGAGAGAGAGGCCTCGATCCAATGTGAGTCTTTCCATTGATTTTAATGGGGTTTGTATCAGGCCCATATACATTTACTATTTTATTTGTTTAAGCCTCAGTCCTGCAATTTACTATGTATGTGCACAGCAATGCATCCAGATGCACTGAACTGCCAAACCGGGAACTCATTGGTAATGACGTAAATAAACCAATATTGACTTTCTTTAATTGCCAGTCTGCCACTTTCCTCAAATGCATCTCAGTCTAGCCATTATTCTTTTGCTGATTTCTTCTACATTTCATGGCAGAAGTGGGTCTTGATGAAAGATCTGAAATAAAAGGAAGGTAGTAACCTAATAGATTTGTTCAGAGACATAAGATACTTAATGAGGACAACAAGTATTTTTTTCCTCATTTGCAAATCTCTGCTACAGGAGGAAAAGGGGAAGTTTAAATATTAAATGCTCAATCTTTAAGACCCAGGTCTTAGCTGAGGCACTTAAACCCGTGACTGAATGTGTGAGCTACAATGATTTGCTTTGCAAAGTAGAGTGTTAGCTATGTGGGAGCTGGGTTAGAATGTGTCTTTTCTTTAGCAGAGCTTCAAGAACTGGATCTCATGAATACTTGAAATATTCTGTTTAGTATTTTATGGAGTCACATCAGGAATTTTCCCCCTCCTCTTCCCCTTAAGAGAGGCAGCTATTGTCTTTTCAAAGCATATTCCTTTCAGTGGTAAATCTTTAGTGATGGCAAAATCTGAAGAAAATTTGGAAGTTTGGATCAATGAAGACTCTATTTTGGGAATTAAAGAAGGGCCCAAATCAACACTCCAGAAATCTGGGAAACTCTGGCTCCAAATTGTGGGCATAAAAATGGAGTTCAGCATTTAGAAATCTGGTACACAATGTGCAGTTTTCCAACCTGGGCATCAAAGATAGGTGGTTAATGACTAGGGCTCCTATGCCATATGACAATAACAGATAATTAATAAATAATAACAGGTGCCCAAATCCCACATAGGAGGGATCCTCAATGAGTGACCAAGTACCAATGTTAAGAGGTTAAGTGAAAATTTGAGCACTCAGATACGGGATTTGGGGCCCACAGTTGAAAGTTAGGCTAGGTCTACACTGGCGGGAGTGTCGACCTAAGATACGCAACTTCAGCTATGCCATGAGGACGATGGCGAGTTGACCGCTGCCGCTCCCCCATCGACTCTGCTTCCACCTCTCGCTGCAGTGGAGTTCTGGAGTCAATGGCAGAGCAATCGAGGGTCGATTTTATCACGTCTACACTAGACTCCCTTTCTATGGGTGCAATCCTCTTGCCTTTTCTGAAGAAACACCCCTTCCCCCCACCCATGTATAAGGATGTTAATCTCAAACTCCTGGCTAAATTCCAACTGGTAATTGCATTCTGCCTTCCTAAAGTCCCCCAGCCATTTTTCAACTGGATACAATATAGCTACATATCCTAAACGGTTGTGTTGTGTACTGTTAAACAAATGCACTCCATTCCAAAGGTTATATCTATGTGCTGAGCAATTGCTTCACCCACCACTAAAAGTTTATAAGTGGCTGTTGAATCCTTTGGCCTGAAATGGGCTATATAACAAATATATTAATTAATATGTTTGCTTCTTTATTTAAGGCCATTTGTTCTTTCATATTATTGTCTTCACACTAGTGTGAATTGTTTTGTCACTATTGTCCTTTTACAGATTGGATGTGAATGATGACAACAAAATGACTTGATGACTTATATTCCCTGTAGTTTGAGCCATGTCAGTCCCAGGATATTAGTGAGACAAAGTGGGTGAGGTAACGTCTTTTATTGGACCAACTTCTGTTGGCGAGAGAGACAAGGTTTTGAGCCACACATAGCTCTGTGTGGCTTCAAAGCTTGTCTCTCTCGCCAACAGAAGTTGATCCAATAAAAGACATTACCTCACCCATCTTGTCTCTTTGATGACTTAAAGTTTATTTTAAAGCTTTACTCTATGCTTGCAGAGATATATTAAAATTATTTTTAATTATTTTTAAAATGCAAGATTTGGGGGATCTTTTCAGAGGAAAATGTTGGGGAATGCATGCTAGTTTTACAACCCCCCCAAATAGCAGGTGACCAACTAATACATCTTTGTGTTTATTGTTAGATGACCCTATTTAAATCCGGGAGGGTAGACCTAAGGCCACTTAGGCCAAAAGCCCGCACCCTCAATCAAGAAAGGGGCAATAGTCCAGAACACAACAGAATGGCATGGAGCACAACGCAAAACCCAGAAAAGGAAATGTGGTTCCAAGAGTTTAAAACAAGGACAGCAAATGGGCAACTGAGCACAAAACCTCAGACAGTGCTCTCTGCTCCACAAAAGAGTCTGAGGAGTCAGCAGATGCTGCCCAGAAGAACTCTTCCTGGATATGTGAGATAACCAGAGTGCAAAAATAATCCTCACAGTCACAGAGAATCGCCACATAGAGCTTCCTCTTTCTGGATTGGTAGGTGGCCATTATGGTCAATGCCAGGAAAAGACTGAGACCAAGGTCTCTTCATTTCATGGAATCATGGCTAGGGTGCGTAGATGAGTAGATATGGGGGAAAGTTCTAGAGGTCCTGGAGAATCCAGAACAGGGCCTGTTGCCCTAACACTGGAGCAATGATCTCCTTCTTGCCGAAGGGGCAAGTGTCAAGGGTGTTTGAGAATTGCATCAGCCACATGCCCATGCTAACAGCCCCATGGAGGAGCCACCAATATATGTCCCCAGTGGGATGTGGAGCCAAGATGTAATAGAGGCTGGCCCACTGGGAATCCTCACCCTCACTAGGTGGAAGGATATCCTGTCACTTGGTATCAGAGTGGGACAAAAGGACAAGAAAATGCACGGTATGGTACACAAGTGCTTAGATATGGTCTCTGAATGCAGTCTAGAGATAGATCATCTGGAGATTGAACAGCCTACTCAAATAGTGCACTGGGGATGACTAGGGGAGCTTATGTGCAGGGGTCATGATGTTAAGCTCCAAAGGATGAACCAGGTAGGGAGTTCCCTTCTGCAAGACTTGCTCAAGGTATGCAAGAGAGGTAAGGGGAAGAGTGGCCTTTGCCTCTTGGAGCATACAGTGGGAGACACGAAGGTATGTGCCTCTCCATGCACTGGACAAGTGCCATGGGGTCCACCCAATCCTACTGTAGTCCACAAGGTCTCCAATTTTGATGATACCTGCCAGGACCAGTCTCTGGTGCTCCGAAGGGGTCTCCACCATCAGTGTATCATTGCCAGGTGAGAGTGACAAACCTACAGGCTGAAATCCTAGCCCCACTGATTTTTAACAGCAAAACTCCCATTGACTTCATTGGGCTCAGGATTTCATCCACAGTACAGTAGCTACAGAGACACAACTGAGCAACAGACAGATGCCTGCTGCAACCACGTATTGTGAGTCCACTGAGTGATCTGGCAATGCCCATCAATTAGCCTTCATTATTTCATTTAGGGCAGTGGTAGGCAACCTGTGGCCCATGGGCCACACGCAGCCCATCAGGGTAATCCACCAGTGGGCCGCCAGACCATTTGTTTACATTTGCATGGCTGCCTGCAGCTCCCAGTGGCTGCGGTTCACCATTCCCAGCCAATGGGAGCCGCGGGAAGCAGATTACCCTGATGGGCCACATGCGGCCTGCGGGCTGCAGGTTGCCCACCATTGATTTAGGGCATGGAATATTTTTGGAAACAAAATCAATTAAAACTGTTACTTTTAATTTTGTTTTTGTTAAAGTGTCTTGCCTTTTAGGGTCTGAGTTCTAACGCATTCTTAAGAGGCCTTTGTATCTGCATACTTATACCTAGTTTTTATAGACTGCATTTGGTAAGGGGAAAAAATATGTTTCCTTCTGAGACATAGGAGAATCTTGTGGATCTTGGCACCAGAGATGGCCAAGTTATTTTATACTTAGACAATAAATCTATTTTTCATGGATTTGTAACTTGGCTGTAAAAATATGCTTGCGGACTTGAAACTTGGCAGTCAAAGCCCTCACACCAGGAGAATATTTGTAGCAATATTTTTAAAAAGAAAAAAAAAGTGTTAATAACTAAGTTTTCAGGATTAAAAAGAAAATAAGGAGAGAGAAAGATTGGTTTGGGCCAATTTTTTCAATTCATATCATTTAGAAAAAAAAAATCTGCTTCCATTCTGACAGAGAAAGAAATTTGAGATCTGTAACTTCCCTCCCTCTTTAAATTGTTCACAGGCAGGGGTGCTGGAACAATATTTATAGTGGGGGCGTTATGAGCCACTGAACCAATGGAAACCACATCAAGCCAGGGGGTGCAGTAGCACTCCCTGGACCACTGGTTCCAGCACCTATGTTCACAGGCCTCTTTCACATTCAAGAATAACTGATTTATGTAATAATCCTTAAACACTGAAGTCTAGGGAATGTGAATTTTAATACTAGTGTTTTATGGCCATATCCTCAGCTCATATAAATTGGCTTAGCTCCATTGAAAGCAAAGGAACTACATCAGTTTGTATTAGTTGAAGATCAGGCCAATATGTGTATATAGCACCTTCCAACCTAAAGCATTTGTTAACACAATCATACACAAACAGAACCAATGAAATGCAACTAACTTTGAGAGGCGATCAACCTACCAGCATACAGCATGCTATATAATAAAATGGAGAGGGGACGTTTTGGCTCAGAACTCAGAGACAAACCAAAATTGCCATGAGATTTTTGACCTCCCACAGAATGTTAGAGTTAAGGTCTCATCCAAATCAGTTCCATGCAAACTACATGGACTCAGTTTGCCTACCCTGGAAATATAAAAGCCCAAGACAATCCTTCTAGGGTTTGAATTGGTGGTTCCACAGAGTCTAGCTCCAGCAACCCCTAGCTGACAAAACAATCCCTAGGGGCCATTTTAGCTCGTATGTTATTGAGCAGCCTTTAGGCCCCTGGTCAGTTAAAGGATCAAGGGAACAGAAGGGTAGCTTAGGCCATGTCTACACTACCACGGGATCGATGCTGCTGCGATCGATGCACCAGGGGGTCAATTTAGTGGGTCTAGTGAAGACCCGCTAAATCAACAGCTGAGTGCTGTCCAGTCAACTCCAGTACTCTACCGGGAACAAGAGGAGTAAGGTAAATTGATGGGAAAACGTCTCCCGTCGACCCAGCTCAGTGTAGACACCACAGTAAGTCGACCTAAGTTACTTCGACCCCAGGTATGTTATTCACGTAGCAGGAGTAGCATAACTTAGATCGACTTACCACGGTAATGTAGACATAGCCTTAGAATCATCTTCCCCTTGCCTCATGTCCTCTGCTGAGTGCAGCTCAGCTGAACCCGGGGACTTAGCCTTAAAAGGCTGACTGAGTTGGTGGCTGAGGGGCCAAAAGAAGGTATACGTTATACCAGTTTTGACCCCCTAAAACTCATCTCTGAATTTTGCCCTTGATGTTTCACATCTGATGATTAGGCTTCTAAGCCACCTGTCCAGCACCAGCTTTGAAACTGTGTCATCCTTGGTTCAAATCTCGATTTAGGTCACAAGTGAAAAGGCAACTGGTGGCTCATCCTATTCCCCATTCGTCCACATCAAAAAAACACCAAACACTTGGGGTCAGCTGGCCAGGTCTACCTACAAGAAGTCTATGAACAACCCTGTATGTCACAAACCTGAACTGAGAGGCATTAACAGAGTTGTGTGAGGAAGCTTGCGTAGCACCTGCCTGCATTTGCAGCATCTAGCCTGGGGGTAGGGGAGGTGAAACTCTATTATATGAAGTGTGGTAGTGTAAGTGGCATTATATTTCCCTGGGTTCTTTCCTCTCTTGGGACAAGATTGATGTTGGTTCATCAAGCAAAAATAAAGTTGTACAGAAAATTGCTCCTGGAACAATAAAATGACTTTGGTGGAGACACCTTACAAATGATTTCAGCAGATCAACACTGCCAAGAATATATCTTTTTGCAAAGAGTGTCAGATGTTTTCACCTCCCACTTAGAGTGGCAGACTTTTAAAAGTTTCTATTAAAAGAAACCACTTCATCATTACACTAAACCACAGCCCAAAATATAGTAGACTAACATGGAAGAAGACTGCAAGTTTGTACGTTATTATTGATGGGTTTGACTTCATGCAAAACAAAGAGGGGGGAGGGTAGCTATGATAATTTCATCCTGCTTGTAATTAACAAGGTGACTAAGTGCAAGGATGTTTATGCGAGCACCAACATGGACCAGAAGCTACTGTTCTGCTAATGATCACCATTTAGGTGGAGGATTTCATAATCGAGCTGTTTAAGCTGGTGTCAGTGCTGCTGTGGGAGTTATTCTATGTCAATACTTATATAGTCCCCTGAACTGTAGTAGGCAAGCACCTCCCAAGTATTTAAAAATAGACGTTAAATAACAATCTCCCTTTCTTCTTTGGCAGCCTGTAGGAGAAATAGTTAGGCATAGCTCATAAGTTTGTTTGCATGTTGGTGAGTGGCGAGCGTTGTTTGCCTATCTGTGTGGGGGTGGAGGAATTTAGCTTTCCCTCAATAAGTTGAAACAAATTTTGCATTTAGTTCTACAAATGGTAACGTCCGTGGCAATTTTACAAGGAGACTTCACCATGTTTGCAGGAAGCAGCTCAATCGGTTGCCATGCATCCTCTTGGAAAGGACGGTTTCTCTAGGTTTTACCCAGAGGGCTCAGGTGTGGCCAGGACACCTTCTGGACTTTGTTACTGTTGTTATTCAACTGGTGGGGCTCTAACAACCTGAGGGCACTTTCCACCTTCTCCATTCCCCTCTAGGGCAAAGCACACTAATTTGGATATGCTCCTATATCCTGAGAATGAAAAAAATAAAGGTGGGTGGGCAGAAACACAGATAAATTGTTTGCTAAGATTTACGCTTAAAATCTGCCCGTGTAAACCTGCAACAATATGTTGCATCTATAGTTAAACACCTGGCACCCTCCCCATTTTTGGGGTATCCAGTAGTGCCTTTACTTATCTTGTCCTTGGGTCTGGCAACTGCCCTATGCCAGATGCAAGGCAAACGCCTCACTCTGCCTTTTACTTCTGTGATTAGTCTAGTTTTTAATGATCTTTTCACTGGTACCTTAATGACAAAAATACTTAGGACTTAAAGGGCATTTCATCTGTAGGATGCTTTACTAGTGTTAGTTAACTAATTAATTCATCTTCACAATTCCCCCATAAGGTAGATAAGTAAGTAGAATTATCCTCATTTAACAAAAATGGCAGGAGGCACAGGCTAAAAAGGAAAGCCTCAAGGCCACAGAAAGTCAATGTCAGAATAACTGGTTTCCAGTCCTATCCTAAGACTGCTAGACCACACCTCTCAACACAAACATCCTACGTAAGCAGCAAGAGACCTGAAACATAGAATATCAGCATTGGAAGGGACCTCAGGAGGTCATCCAGTCCAACCCCCTACTCAAAGCAGGACCAATCCCCACAAGGCTATTCATTCACTGGCTCTGTTTTTGTAAGCAGCCTTGACAACAGCTTTTTTTGTTTTTATTATAGTTTAATAAAAAAAGCAAATAGCTCGTGGGAAGGAACAGACTCATGTTTATCTTTCTTTTATGTTCCACTATCAACTGTACCTGATACCAATCCAGACATCAAACAGGTACTAGAATCATAAACTTTATTCACTAACATTAAATGCTGACTCATAGTTACAGTGAACACACTATCTGTCTTCAGATCTTTTGGTAGAGATACAAGAATGCAAATGTCACATTAAAGAAAGTCTATCAGCCCTGTGGATCTCTTAAGGAACAAAATTTGACAGTAAAATGGGTATTGATTTAATTTCTGTAGCAATTTTTTAAAATTATGCTGCTGCTACCCTGTATAAAAAACAATTAAGCTTCCCTCCACCAGACTGTGGCGGGGTGATGACTCTTTGGCACGGCGCCTCCAGCTGGTTGTCCAGGGAATTAGCTCCTTTCTCTGCTCTAGAGCACCCTCTGCCAGCTGATGTCTTGCCTGCCACAGGCCCCATGTCCTTCCCAGACCCCAGTGCATTTTCCTCAGGATTCTGCCCTCTGCAGTACACGCACAGTCTCTGGGTCTCTCCTCCGCAGGGAATCCTCTATCCCCACCTTGCGTCAGTTGCTACTGCCAGTCACCATCTAGCCCCTGCTCCCTGCAGCAGCCTGTAGTTTGTAAACCACTCATCACTGGCAAGGTGGGGTTGGACCAGCTGCCTCTGCTTAGTCCTGGGCTGCCCTTCTGCAGCCCTAGTATCCTGATGGGCCCTTAATTCGGCCTACAGACTGGGGTTTTGCTAGGCCGGAGATCCCCAGCTCCCTCTGCCCTTCCCCAGCACTGCTGCATCCTAGGTGCCCTCCTCAGCTTCCCAGGCAGCCAGGTCCTTCTCTGCCCTAAGAGGCGAGAGAGACAGAGTGTCCTGTACAGTCTCTGGCCCTCAGCCCTCTTATAGGGCCAGCTGTGGCCTGATTGGGGCATGGCCTCACCTGTGGCTGCTTTCCCCCAACTGGCCTAGCTTTTCCTGCCCCATCTCTCTCCCATGGTCGTTTTAAGCCCTTCAGGGCATGAGCGGGGTGACCACCCTACTACACACCCACAAGAACCAATACCCAAAATAGAGCTTTATTGAGTAAATCCAACAATCCTCACTGGGCAAAACTCCCATCAGCGGCAATGAAAGTTTAGTCTGAGTAAAAACTGGGCACAGCCCCCAGCACAAATTAGAGCAGCCATATAGTGGTCACAGCAGTCGGGGGGTGGGGATGGGGTACTGTTGCCACCTTTCTGATGGCTGGTAACTGGGCCCGAGGCCCTGCTCCCTTGTTCTTCCTCTTCCCCCCAGGGCCCTGCTCCTGCTTCCCAAGGGGCCCCACCCCTGCTCTGACTTTTCCCTCAAGGCCCTACCCCTTCTCTCCAAAGCCACCATGCCCCTGTTCCACCTCTTTTCTCGAGGTTCTGCCCCTTCTCCATCTCTTCCCCAGGCCCCACCCCTTCTCTTCCTCTCCCTCCACTTCCCTATCCCCAGACCAAAAAAATAGACACCAGAGCTCGTCAAATGGCACCCAGACACACAAGCTGAAACCCAGACTGTCCAGGTGAACAACAGGTGCCAACCCTGGAGTGGGGAGAGAGAATCTATCCCTTTGTCTATAGTTTCAGTACTCATGGAGTAAACACTTCTAACCCAGAGTCAAACCTCTGTTCCATTTGTAGCCATCAAAACTATTACTAATAAAGGTTTCAAAGGCATTCTCCCATCCCCCAGAATAATCCCCGGGAGATGATGTCACAGAGTGCAAGAGAGACTTTGAAGTACCTGTGGGAGAACTTGTAGACGTTCTCTCCCTTACCACAGTCTGCTGCTGTCTCTGTTTAAAACTAACACATGAAAAACCGTCAGATAAAAATCTGACATAATTAAAAATGTAGATCCTGCCTTCCACAAAACCACAAGATAATATGAAAGATGAAAGAGTGCTCATAAAGCACTATAGCCATTCTCCAAAACTACAGTAGACACAACAGACTCTATATAGTTTGGTCAATTAAAAAACAATGTTTCCTTAATATGACTTTTCTTTAAGAGAAATCCAATAAAATGTTCAGTGGAATAATTACTGTGGAAGTAGAACTAATTAATCCTGAGCCCCTTTCATTGATATACAATAGACATGGGGCCCAATTCTACAATTGCTCTGTGCAGAGAGTGCCACAGGTTTCAATGGGAGATCTATGGGTTGTGTGCTTAGGCTATGGATAATTCCAAAGTAGTTGAACTTTGGGATACCTTTGGGGCTGAAAGATGCTGTATGAAGGTCTGACATAGTTATTGAAAAAGTGTTCCAAAATAAAGGATGAGCACATGGTGACAAATGATGTGCTCATGTCCAAATTTAAACTGAATTTCAACACGCCTAGATTTTGAGATGTTGAGAGGAATAAATTTGTCTGTATTTTTATAATATTGGCCAAAGCAATCTGCAAAATCCAGATTTGGAATTCAAACATTCACATGTCCTAGGGTTGTGGTTTTGGCTCATCTCCTCTTTTCAAACCAAGTTGAACTGTTCCTGTCATATAGGCATATGAGTCAATATCCACTTATAAGTTATCATTATAACATATAGAAAGTACATGGTTCTTTTCATACTCTAGATATCCCAGAGTGTTGTATCATACTGAGCTAGATCAGTGGTTCCCAAATTTTTTTTCTGCCAAGGACCCTTTGGAATCTGACTAAATGTCCCAGATCACTTTCATTTTTTAATACGTAAATTTCGTGACATCTGTGGCAGAAAAAGTTCTTCTAAACCCTCACAGGGAGGGTATATTCCTGAATGAGCAAGTACCACCAGTGTGGGAATGCCCCTGCCAGCATGAGCTCTCACACATGGTCCGTGCAATGTCACAGTGCACAAAGGATGCGATTTTGATAACAAAATGGAATCCTCCAAGCAGCAAAAATGCTGAAATGCTGTTCTGGTTCGTGCTCAAGGAATGGACCCCAGCATAACCCATGGAGGACCCCCAGGAGTCTGGGAATCTGACTTTGGGAACCACTGAGCTCTAGTGGGTATGGCTGTGCAAGAAAGCATCACAGCAGATGTGTTCTCAGCAATAGCTTACATTCTATGCTGTACATGTCTCTGAGGAAGCGTATGTTGGCTAGGACATTAGGGGTTACCTTCTGACTCCGAGAAGTGCTACTGGAGAACAGCCCATAGAAGAACAATTTGCACTTTTCTAGGTTGCAGCTTTCATAGATGGATGTGAAATCATTTTGCAAAAATGCTTAATTAAAGCTAAAAACACTTGTCTGGTGGATGGTCTCCATTTTGCAGCTGGGGAAACTGAGGCACAGAAATTTTGAATCATTTGCCCAAGACAACACAGTAAATCAGCAACAGGCTAAGGAATAAGACCCAGAAGAGATGTGTCATAATGACAGGAATGGTCAGTTCTTTGCATTATTTTCTCACTATTTCCTTGTTCAATGAGGACTGCATTACAGAAATTAATTCAATTTGAAATTTTTAGTGTTAAAATGAAGTATTTAATATACCAGTCAGTATCTGCCTTTACTTATATCATGTAGCCTGTGATTTTGTTTCCACACTTCATTTCTCTAAATAAAAATCAGCGATTGATAGGCTTAGAATGTTTTGTTAACACACACGAGAGCTCCAGGGTACGTAGTGACCATTAGAACTGAACAGATAATGTATTTTTTAAATCTATTCATTCAAGTTGTTAAATGAATTTTTTTTGTCCATTTTGACACCATTTTTGTGTTTGCTTAGTGCAGATATCTCAGATGTTGAGCAAATTTCACAGGTGTATACATCAAGTATTTGCAGAAAATGAATTTCAGAATTGAATGTGCAAGTATTCATGTTAGAAGTGCTTGCAGACATTTCATCCAGTCAGGGTATGTCTACACTACGGGATTATTCCAATTTTAAATAAACCGGTTTTGTAAAACAGATTGTATAAAGTCGAGTGCACGTGGCCACACTAAGCACATTAATTTGGCGGTGTGTGTTCATGCACCAAGGCTAGCGTCGATTTCCGGAGCGTTGCACTGTGGGCAGCTATTCCGTAGCTATCCCATAGTTCCCACAGTCTCCTCCACTCCTTGGAATTCTGGGTTGAGATCCCAGTGCCTGATGGGGCAAAAAACATTGTCGCGGGTGGTTCTGGGTACAGTCTCACCCCTCCCTCTGTGAAAGCAGCAGACTACCATTTCGCACCTTTTGTCTTGAGTGAACTGTGCAAACACCATAGCACAGCAAGCATGGATCCTGCTCAGATCAAGACCGCAATCGTGGACGTTGTAAACACCTCGTGTATTCTTGCTGAACCAGGACCTGCAAAACCAGGCAAGGAGGCGGCGGCTATGGCAGAGCAGGGACGAGAGAGATGAGGACATGGACACAGAATTCTCTCAAACCGCGGGCCCCTGCACTTTGGAGATCCTGCTGGTAATGGGGCAGGTTCTAGCCACTGAACGCCGATTTTGGGCCTGGGAAACAAGCACAGACTGGTGGGACCGCATAGTTTTGCAGGTATGGGACAATTCGCAGTGACTGCGAAACTTTCGCATGTGTAAGGGCACTTTCATGGAACTTCGTAACTTGCTTTCCCCTGCCCTGAAACGCCATAATACTAAGATGAGAGCAGCCCTCACAGTTGAGAAGCTAATGGCAATAGCCCTCTGGAAGCTTGGAACGCCGGACCTATACCGGTCAGTCGGGAATCAATTTGGATGGAATCTACTTGGTGGGCTGATGTGGGATGCAAGTAGCAAAGCAATCAATAAGATGCTGTACGAAAGTTTGACTTGGAACGTGCAGGTATATTGGATGGCTTTGGCTGAAATGATCTCCTAAATGGGGAGGGGGGGTGATGATGGAGCCCATTCCATATCTGGCACAAGGACCAGGGCAACACACATAAACTGCAAGGGGTATTTTCCATGGTGTGCAAGCACTGGTGGATAAAGGTGTTTACCAAATCACGTGGATGGCTGAGAAGGGTCATGAGCTCGAGCTTAGGACTACTACTGTTTAAACAGCTGCCGCAGCAATTACTCCAACAGATAATAGTGGGATGTTGAAATGTTGATTTATCCTGGGGGACCAGCTAACCTTAGATGCAAGGTATGAGCCATAAACAGCAGCCTGGACAGTAGTCAGGACGCTGTACTACAGGCTGAGCAAGTGCAGAATGGTGGTGATGTGCATTGGTGTTTAAGGGGCGCTGGGCCAATTACTGACTAGTAGACTCAGAGCACTGTCCCATGTTATGGCTGCTGCTGTGTGTCCCAATCTCTGTGAGCTCAGGGGACCTTCAATGGTGGGTGAGGCTGAGGCAATCCACTGGCCGTGATACGTGCAGCAGACACCAGGGCGTTAGAAGAGCACGCCACAAAGCGGTGTGCATACAAGAGGCTTTGAAAACGAGTCATATTGCAGAGTAGGTGTGATGTTTGTGTTGTTTCTTGAAGACGGCCCATTTGTTGACATCATTCCTGTAAGAACCCCACTCCCTTTCGTTACAGTGCTTAAGGAATAAGTCACTATTGTTTAATAATATCATGTATTATTACTAAAGTCATTATAAAAGGGGAGAGACTGCAAGGTTCCGGTGTGGTTTTGGGAGGAGGATAGGAGGGGAAGGAAAAGGCGTAAAATCTTTCAAGTATGAAGCTTTGTTGAGGCTGTCCACGGGGTGGAGTGGGTGGGTGCACGAAGCTTCCACGCGTTTTACTCTGGGTAGGAAGTATGGAGTGTGAGGGTGTTACCACAGAGGCTGCAGCGGCACTCGTGTGACCTGCAGCTGTTCATGAAGCTCAACAGAGTTCAGAGATGTCATTTGATCAAGCACGCGCGAATTGCACTCGCACGTGATTATCCTGCTACAAGCCTCTGATCTTCTGCACAGTCTCTCTCGAGGCTCTCTATCCTAGGTTTGTTCTCCTGTTCACGTTCCGTGGATTTTTAGTAATTTATACACATCTTCACCATTCAATAGGCTTTTCATTGCGGTTTTATCATATATTCCGAGACATTGTTTGTAAGTCTATTTTTTTTCCTCCGCTTATACTGAGATAGCTCCGGGATGAGTAGGGAGGTTTGAAAATTTGCAGTTCAATGAGGAAGGTAAAAGGGAGAGAAGTATTTAAAAAGATACCTTTTACGAACAATGCTTATACTCTTTCCAGTGAACAACGCTACTTTCAACTTACTAGCATGATTTCACTACAAGGTCGCATTTTTGATCTTAATATTGAGTGTTGCGCTCTGGTGTTTAAAGATTCACGACGAGTCAGGAAGCAAATTCAGACTTGCATGGGCATGGTAAGCCATTGTTTTCGGCCTTCTGCAGCTTAATATACACAGTCCTCCTTTCCAATCAAAGCAAGCCCGTCAGGGTGCTTTTTTCTGTTTACATGCGCAGAGAACCACACCCATCCATTCTGTGGGATGATCGTTTAGACACCTTACACCCAGTGCTGGTTCATGGAGATCATGCTAATCGCTCCCTTCCGCCCACGGTGGCGGTACGAAAGATCTGCTAGACAACACGAAAAGTCAGCGCCATTCCACCACTTGCTTCCACCTCTTGGCTACTGACATGCGGGGGGGGGGGGGAAGTATTTTTAAGCAAGGCAAACAGCCGAGTGGATGCATTCTGTCCTAATTAAATTCTTGAATTTTAACCAGGTTACCGTGAAGTATACTCTTGAGGATACACATGCGGATAAAGAATGGATGTTGCTTGAATGCCAGCAAACCGGGACCATACGCAGAGGCTTTGTCGTGATGATACAACTTACATGGTAAGTGTTCTACCAGAGAAGAATAAGTGCCTGCCAGAAACTTCTGCAAAGGCTTGTGAGTACTCAGGAGAGCTTAATGGAGATTCTGGAGATTTCTGATCCATAACCCGCACGTTAACAGACCTTTTCCAATACTGTAACTGGCCGTGATGCATCCCAAGTCTACAGGCAATTATCATTAAAAATGCTTGCTTTTAAACTGTTTTATATTAAAAGGTAACTCAAGAGGTCGTTCCCTGGCTTCATTGTGGTAGTGGCTTGGGAGGGCTGGAAGGGTAATTCGTCTGGGTGGAAAACTTGTGTTGGGGAGAACCGAGAGTCTGTGTTCTCCTGCATGTTGTCCTCCTCTTCCTCTCACTTCCCCGTCTGCAAATCCATCAGAATGGCGGAATTACCACCCTCCTTAGATCCACGAAGGGGTTGGTAGTGTGGCGGACTCTCCTAGAATTGCATGCGCTCAGCATAGAAGCAACATGTTTTTGCGCTGCCTGGACCTTGCGTTTCCTCTTTGTTTTTTGTAGAGCTGTATGAGCCCTTAATTTCAACAGAACTGTACTGAGTCTGGTGTGCCTCCTCGCAATATGTTTGGAAATTTTTCAATGTTTTTTATCATCTTTTGGAAGGAGTTTTGTTAGCATGGAATCTCTCACCATACAGCAATAATCCAGTATTCCGTAGGATCATGGGAGCTCTTTTTCATACTCAGGAGATGCTGGTCAATGTGATGGTGAGTTCCGCTGGCAAACAAGGAAATGAATTCAAGTTTATGGGGCTTTTCCTGTCTCTGGACAGTTGCTTCGAGTTAGATTGCTGTCAGAGTGGTCAAGTGTGCACTGTGGATACCGCCAGAGGCAATACGTCAATTTGCGGCACACTCACCTACCCGATTAATGGTAATACCAATTTCAGCACTACTCCTCTCGTCAGGGAGGAGTACAGAAACTGGTTTAAAGAGCCCTTTATATCGCTATAAAGGGCTTCGTTGTGTGGATGGGCGCAGCATTAAATTGGTTTAACTCTGCTAAATTGGTATAAACACGTAGTGTAGACCAGGCCTCAGTGAACAGAAATAACACCTTGATAATCATAGCTCAGTCATTGTGCTAGAGAAACACCATCTCAGTAAAAGAAGATATTCTTTTTCTGTGTATCATTCCTTCCTCCACCCCACACATAGGCATGTTCTCCCTGCTTTGCAAAAGCTAATTTCCTCTGAGATTTAACTGCTTCTCTCCAGATTAAACAGTAATTCTGATTATTATTTTGCTGTCACTGATAGGGTATATTGTAAGCACTGGCTCAAATTCATCTCTGGTACAGTTCCACTTACTTCACAGTTAAGCAATTCAAAAACAAAAAACACCTTTTGTCAGCAACAGTCATGGTCTATGCAAATGATCACAATATGACACACTAAATAGCCAAAAGCAATTCTGTGGTTTAGTCTTGGGACTATCCAGGCACTGCAGGCCTTCAATACATTCTAGCCTGAATGTAGAGGACTGAAAGTCCTTGCTTTGAAAACCAATGAGAAAAGAGGTTTACTAAGTCTTATTTGAGGAAGCAAGTACCTGTTCTTGCAACTTTTACTTACATGATTTGTCAATGGAACTATTCAAGTAAGCAGGTTCAGGCAGCTTTTCATTTGGCAGCTGTTATTCTGTTTTAAGGTGGCAGAATAAAAACCGGTCTCACAAATGGAATTAATTTGCTGCTTCCTACTCTTTACATAGGTCTGAGAAGTCTACAGCCCAAAGATCCAGTTTCTCAGCTTGTGTAAATTAGCATAATGCCACTCCGGCTAGTCTATATCAACTAAAGATCTGCAATGAAAACCACCCTATATCCAGGAATTCAAAATACATTTTGATGCTTTAACCAATGAGATTCCCTATTCTTGAGAAATCCAGAACTATTGCTTTCTTTTATTGATAGCAACAAGAATTCAGGCAATGCCATGACCATTAGCAAAGGAGTGCAAGTCACTATAGTTCACGGTGTGGTAGCATCCACCCTAACCTATCTAATAGGTTCTCTTTAACTGTAAAATAAATGACCCCAACAAACAACACATTAAACAACAGCACTGCTGTTTGTTTATTTGGGAGAGCTTTTATTGTTTACTTTCACTGAGTATGCAGATGGAAAACTTATTTTTACTTGGGTAAACTAATTATTTTCTCAGTGAAAGGTCTCTTCTGACTACCAATACTAATATTTGTTCACTGAGGGCCAGATTCTGCAACCCAAGTCCTTGCTGAGTAGTACCTTAGTCCACAAGTAGAATCAATGTGGCTATTCAGAGCTACTTACTCAGGCTGAGTATCAGAATCCCGCACTGAATGAGCTACCTAGTCTTAAAGAAATACAACATGAGGGGAAATGCAACTTGCAAAACTATATTTTATAGCTTGCTATAGTGGACTTGAACACAATGTACTGGCAAATTTCGTCACAGTGTTTGAAATATGATATTTCACACTGGGGGAGTGTAGGCAGGGTTGTATTACCGATGTAAAGGGAGGACAAAGAATCAGTACTACTGAATTCTAGCTGCTGCCTGGCTCTCTGCCATTGATGTGCTGGGAGACTTTGGGGAAGTCACAGAGAATCACTTTCAAAAGTGCTATCTAATTTTGAGTGCCTCAATTTTTGGGTAACAAACTTTGAGTCACCCATTTTCCAAGTAAGTTACCCAAAAACTTAAATATCCATGATGGGAGCTACTTTTGGCCAATATTTTCCCCAGTTTTCATACCTGAAAAACAAGTGCAATATTATAATGTATTTAGCTCAGAATGGTAATGCCAAGATTAACTAGTGTATGGGCTTGATCCTGCAAACCCCTACTTATATGAGTAGTCTTACTCATGCAACGGGACCGTTTTTGGACTACTCACATGAGTAAGTGTTTGCATAATAGGATCCTGTATTTATAAAGTGTTGTTAGATAATTGGATGAAGGGTCCTATCTACATGCAAAATATGATCATTATTTTTGAAAAAACTAAGCTAAAGAGATAGATAAACCATATCTTGGAATTAACTTATGTGGCAAAAACACAGATCTGCATTCTATTTAAAATCACATCTTGATTGCTTCAACTAAGCAAAAAGCATTCACTCACAAAATAAATAGTTAAGAAGTTATGCACAGAAATCACAATTCAGTTCCAGCAAAATACTAGTTCCAATACTAGATTTATTTTTCCCTTCTAATCAGCTACACATATGGAAAAGATAGCAAAGTGCACATTAACCTGAGGTCACTTTACTAATTACTAAGCAATTGTCTTTAGTGAGGTCTTGTATCCTTACATGCAATGCTTAGACTGCAAACCTTCCCTCTACACAGCCTGAATTTATTTCTAGAATTCAAGCTCTCATAAAGGAATAATTATAGCCCACAGATTACAGTGAAAGACTAAGAAAAGTCTCCCAATCGATGCAGATGGGAGGAATGTGGTTCCCAATGACAAGAATGTAGCACTTAACACACTGGATTCATCATTAACTTAATTGTTTTGAAAGCCTATCATGAAAACCACACTAAGGACTGTCTCCAACAAGCAAATCTCATTTTTATATTGCCACTTTAAGTATACCTGATTCTATTACAATTTGTTCACCCATTAGTGAGAAGCACCACCATCCCCATCCTTTCTCAGGAATCTCCTCTGGCTCTCTCCTTGTCAGGATCCTGCCCAAAATTATCCTTGCTCTACACAGGCCATGTGCCAAATTCACTGATGTAAAGTAAATTTCCTTACACTCTGGCTTCTTTACACTCAGATGCCCTTTGACCTACTTATATTGACTTGAATGATGTGTAAAGGAATGTAAATTGGTTCAACTTGCATGCTGAGGTAACAGAAGATTAAAGAACATGTAAGTTAAAGTAGTGTTGGTGGCTGGGGTTACTCCAAGGACTTCTCTAGACAGATTTTGTTCCAGTATAACTATTTTGGTTAGATGGTCTGATGTTTTACTAAAATGGTTATACCAGTACAACCCCCAGAGTGGATGCAGTTGCCTTACAAAGGTGCCTTAGACCAGTACAGCTTGTTCCTTTTTCTATACAGGAATAGCTACATTGGTAATAAAGCACCTTTATACCAATATAACTGTGTCCAGATTAAGCACGTAACATTGCTTTAACTATGCTGGTATAGTTAAAAAGAGAGAGACAACATTTGGGTTTAAACAAGCCCTATCTTCTTCCTTCATGAAACACTGGTAGAGACTCAGGCCTGGTGTACACTGTTACATAAAAACAACGTGGAGTCCAGTGGCACCTTAAAGACTAACAGATTTATTTGGGCATAAGCTTTCATGGGTAAAAACCCGCACTTCTTTAGATGCATGGAGTGAAATTACAGGTCAGACATTAGTATACATGAAGAGAGGGGAGTTACCTTACAAGTGGAGAACCGGTGTTGACAGGGCCAATTCAATCAGGGTGGATGTGGTCCACTCCCAATAACTGATGAGGAGGTGTCAATACCAAGAGAGGGGAAGTTGCTTTTCTAGTGAGCCAGCCACTCCCAGTCCCTATTCAAGCCCAAATTAATTGTGTTAAATTTGCAAATAAATTTTAAAAGTTCTGAAGTTTCTGTTTGAAGTCTGTTTTTGAAGGTTTTTTTGTTGAAGTATGGCTACTTTTAAATCTGTTATAGAATGTCCAGGGAGATTGACATGTTCTGCTACTGGCTTTTGTATGTTACCATTCCTGATGTCTAATCTGTGTCCATTTAGTCTTTTACATAGAAACTGTCCGGTTTGGCCAAAGTACATGACAGAGGGACATTGCTGGCACATGATGGCATATATCACATTAGTGGATGTGCAGGTGAATGAGTCCCTGATGGTGTGGCTCATGTGGTTGGGTCCTCTGATGTCTCACCCACAACCTTTGCAATTCTGGGACAGGAGCTACTTAACCTTCAGCAGCGGCATACTGCTCTGGGTACCTCCGCATAGCCCCACAGTATAGCCAAACAATTTTTATGGCAAGACTTAGAACAACGCTTCCTCAGCTGCCCTTGCCTTCCTAGCAGCTTCCTTCTCTGCAATTTGTGCTAACATTGATGACAAATCTTCAACCAAATATGGAACCCACAGGAAGGCGAGCTTGATTTCCCTTGAACCGAATTCCTATCCACCCGCTGGATTTCAAACAATCCCCCCCCATCAAAAAACCTTCATGTTATGTGGAGACCAGCTACTCCAATCACAGTCCTTTGAGTAGATTCCTTTACTTGCCCGTTGTGGCCTGCGACTATAATACTCCTACACCAGCTGCTAAATAAAATGATGTCATATTACTACACTCAACACTCACTACTATTAGAGAGGAGAGTAACTAGTGAAACATACACTATTATCAGTACATGCGCTCCAGAGCTTATGAGACCAATACCAGACTGCGACACCCAATTCAATTGGAGTTGTAGTGGCCCATCGCGTGTGCTATCTGCCCAAGAAAATATCAACATCAAAGAATATGAATGCGACGCGAGATTTGCTCTGAGCGACACCCTTTCAGTACAGAGACATAAAGCAGCACAAACTACTCCCCAAAGATTCTTTAATCAAGCATTCTAAAGACTACAATACCCAGCGCTGGGGCAAGTGAGGAAACAGAATTGACAGAGAGACACAGGTACCCTACTCAGAAGTCACCACTACGGGGACAGGTCCAGAACACAAAAATACTATCAGAACTACAGCTGGCCATCATGTAACAGACCTCCAGCCTAAACGTCTTCAGCACAACATTCAGGTGATCTACAACCTAATCCTGGAAAATGATCCTCATTCTCATCGAGACCTTGGGAGGCAGGCTATCCTCACTTTTACAGATACGCCCCGCCAACCTGCAAGCACACATAACTCACTAGCAAGCGACACAACACACCACAGAAACACTAACTCGCCCACGGAACCTAATCCCCGTTAACAAACCTTGTTGCCTATCTGTTCCCATATCTACTCTAAGCGACAA
>NC_133769.1:128217450-128282318 GCF_003597395.2 Chelonoidis abingdonii
CTTCATCTCGAGCGTCCTCTCCATGTCCTCCGTCACTATGCCTATTTTTCCTGTAATTTTGATACACGTCCTTTACTCATTCAGATGAGCTCTTCATTGCGCGGATCACTTCATGATTTTCTGAAAATATTTCTTCTGCGTCTTTTTTTCCGTCGCCTTATTAGATACCTTCGGGAACGGAGTAGGAGGCTTGAAAGAATTTGCAGGCTGCATGAGAGGAGGGAAAAAGAAAAAAAAGAGGAGAAGTATTATTAAAAAGATACATTTTACAGAACAATGGTCAATACTCTTTCTGGGTGAACACACTATTCACCTTACATTAGCCATACATGTGTTTTTCATACAAGGTCGCATTTTGCATCTTAATATCTGAGTGCCTGCGGCTTGTGGTGGTTACAAGCAGCAGACGCAGGTCCGGGCAGGAGAATTCGGCTTGCATGCGGCATGGTAAGCCATTGGCTCTTCGTCTTCTGCAGCTTCATGCTTATCCAAGGGCCCTCGTTTCGCCAATAGCAGCAAAGCCTGTTGAGTGGCCTGCTTCTTCTCTGTTATACATGGCAGAGCAGAAACCAGCCCTATGGCTGTATCGATGGGAAGATCACTGCTAAACACGCCCCCACCTCAACCGCGCTGGCTGGTAGCAGGAAATATCCCTGCTAGCCAAACCACGGACAAGTTCGAGCGCCAATTGCGCCTCAACTCCTTCTCCCACTTGGCTACCTGGCAAGGAAGGATTTCTTTTAAGCACAGCGAAACAGCCCAGTAGACATGGCCATCTCTCTGTCCCCTTAATTATAATAATCCTGAGTTAACCAGGTTACACGGACACGAAAATCACTCCTGAGGATCACCATGGAAGATAAAGACGATGTTGCCTTGAAATGCCAGCAAACACCAGATCTATGCAGCTACGCTTTGGTCATGCAATGATACCAGATTACTTTCTACAATGAGTGGCTGTGGTAACAAGTGTCCTACCATGGTGGATGGAGTAAGGCGCTTGCCTGCCCAGCACCTTTTTGCAAGGCTTTGCAGTACCTCCAGGAGAGCTTCAGAGAGTGTCCCTGGAGGATTTCCGAATCCATACCCAGACATGTTACAGGACTTTTCAATAACTGTATGGCCCGCGAATGCATCCCAGTCCTCAGGGCAAATTAATCATTAAAAAATGCTTGCTTTTAACCAGTCTTATATTTACAAGGTACTCACCAGAGGTGGCTTCCATGGCTTCATTGTGTGTGGTGATAGTGCTTTGGAGGCTTGGAGGGTAATTCCATCTGTGTGAGAAAACGAGCTCCTGCGCTGTTGGGTCTGAGAACGAGTGCTGTGTGCTCTTGCAAGTCTTGTCCTCTCTTCCTCTCCTCCTTCCTCTCTTCCCCGGTCTGCAAGAATACTCAGCCATGACTGCAGTTACCACCCCCACTTCACAATCCATGGACAGGTGGTGCAGTAGTGGTGGCGGTACCCCCTAGAATTGCAGTGCAGTCAGCGTAGAGCAGCATGTTTTTGGCCCTGCCCCTGTACCTTCTGTTCCTTCTTTGGGTTTTCTGGTAGGCTGCTGAGCTCCTTAAATTTCACATTGGCACTGCACTGGAGTCCCTAGTGTCGGCCTCTCTGCTCATAGCCTTGAAATTTTTCAATGTTTTTTCATTGTCTTTTGGAACGGATTCTTGTTAGCACGGAATCCTCTCCCCATACAAGCGATCAGATCCAGTACCTCCCGCTGCGGTTCCATGCTTGGACTCTTTTTCATTTCTCAGGAACTGCATTGTTACCTGTGCTGATAGCTCTGCGTGGTCACTTGTGCTGGGGAGCTCTCCACGCTGGCCAAACGGAACAATGAAATTCAAATTCACGGGGCTTTTCCTGTCTACCTGGCCAGTGCATCCGGTTCAAGATTGCTTTCCAGAGTAGTCGCAATGGTGCACTGTGGGATAGCTCCCGAGGCCAATGCCGTCGAATTGCGGCCACACTAACACTAATCCGATATGGCAATACTGATTTCAAGCGCTACTCCCCTCGTCGGGGAGGAGTACAGAAATAGGTTTTAGGAGCCCTTTATATTGATATAAAGGGCTTCGTTGTGTGGACGGGTGCAGCGTAAAATCGGTTTAACGTTGCTAAATTTGGTATAAACGTGTAGTGTAGACCAGACCTGGTACAGTTAGCAGCAAAACTTTAAGGCTACGTCTACATTAGAGGGCTTACAGCGCAGCAGCATTGCTGTAAGCTGTCTCGTGTAGCTGCCCTATGCAGATTTGAGAGAGCTCTCCCATCAACATAATTAAACTATTCCCAACAAGCAGCGGCAGCTGTGTCAGCGGGAGAAGCTCTCTCGCTGCCACAGCACTGTGCACACTACCATTTATGCAGGCAAAGCTTATGTCTCTCAAGGGTGTGTTTTTTCACCTAAACATGCGAATCTAACTTACACCACCTCATGCATTAGTTGTAAATTTGGCTCTTTGTCTTTCTCTCTTTTCTGCAAAAACCTTCTTATCAACAGTTGCATCAGGAACAGTCAGCCTAAGTCTCTCTGCTTCCTTGACTCTGGCCACATTTACAACATTACAGGCTTCAGCCGTCACAGCTGTGTTGGTCAGGGGTGCAAAGAGTCGTGGTAGCTGTGCTGGCAAAAGCCTGTAGCCTAGATCAAGCTACAGGGATATGGTTTTACTACAGTGGTAGAAAGCTCAGCTTTGCTGGTATAACTGTGTCCAAGCTAGGAGTGTTTTGCCAGTACAGAGTACTGGTATTTTTTTATTGGTAAAATGCTCCTAGTGCAGACATAGCCTGTAAGCTTGGGGCAGGGACCATCTTTTTGTTCTGTTTGTACAGTGCCTAGCACAATGAGGTCCTATACCATGACTAGGGCTCCTAGTCACCACGATAATACAAATAATAATCTCATTTAAATCTCTTATATGAAAAGGTCTCTTTTCTGCATCACCAGGCCCTCGTAACTTTAACTTTGTAAAGCACTTCATTTTGGGGCGGGGGTGGGGTCTGATTTGTATTATATTAAAAACCAGAACAAGTACTAGGTGCATGATATTTGCTGGTGCTTATGGTGGTCACTTGATAGAAATTTCACTCTATGTTGTTTTTCTTAAAGAGAAATCAGCGTATAAAGAAGCTACGTGATTACTTATCTGCACAATTTCATCCACTTAAATGTTAGAGCAGTTCTCTGTGCAATGTTACAAGACTCATATATGATGAAACGGCAAAGAATAATAAAAGTCAGAGTTCTAAAACTGAATTGCCCTTGTTATTGTCATTCAAGTAGATGCTAATAGGACTGAATAAAACACCACATCTAGAAGAATACAGCTCTGATTTATTCCTCCTTGTCTTGGGATGATCATAGCTGATACCTTTAACAAATGAGAAAACAGGCATGCATGCGCCCCCAGAATGTTCATGTAAAACGCACTGACCCATCACAATATCTGTGCATACAACTTCTTTAAAGGCTTGATCTAAAGCTCATTAAAACCAGTGTCAGTCTTTCCATTGATTGCAATGGGCTTGGATGCACAAGGCTGAGAAATTTGCACTCCTTTCATTTACTGGTTTGCTTGTAACATTCCCCACCCCCTTCTGATCCATTTCTATTTCATACTGGAAACTAATATAGTGCTCCAGTAAAACAGGGGTTAAGTGAATCTGTGTGGTGACAATACCAGCCCATAGCCTAAGAAAATTACTTATCAAGAGCTAACAGAGGATGTTTGGTATTGTTTGAAGTCATGCAGACAGCACTTGGAATAGATTTTTCAATTATCTAAGGCATGTCCTAATGAAAGACAGAGGGAAGCACATCAGACTGTCTGTTATGCCCCCCAAACCCCTGCCCCCCTTCCCTGTTTTTCCATTAGCAGTGTAATCAAACTGTCTTGCCAAGTGAGTGATGTGTTAGTTTTATTCAAAACAAGAGCAAAGACATTTTCTATAGCTATGCAGTTTGTGCTTGACAATGGGGAGGTGGGGAGAAGAGAGAAAACATAGGAGAATGGAATGAATGGACAAATGAGAGGATACATACATTTTAGAAATCTAGAAATATAAACGTGGGTGTTGGAACAATATTTATAGTGGAAGTGCTGAGAGCTGTTGAACCAAACTGTAAAATCTGGTTCCAGCACCTATGAATCTAAAGCCCAACTTTTCAGGCAGGGAAAATTCCCATTGACTTCAATAGGACTGCAGGATCTGTGTCAAATATTCTGTCAGAAAGCGTTGTTACTTTAGAGATCTAGATCGTGGCTCCATAGTTCTCTTCATTTCTGGGCTCATTTCTGTCAACACTCATGGGTAGCTATATTGTAGCCAGGATGAATCATGTAGGAAAGGACTTGCAAGATTGGGCTCAATTCACTATTGCCCAGCCCTGCATCTTGTATAGTCTTTTATACTGGTGTTGCAAAGTGACTGCACAATGCTGTCATCAGGAGTGATAGAAGCTCCCTAAAAGTGTGAGGGGGGCCCCACCGGTGCCTGAACCGTGGCCTTGCTCCCCCGCGTCACCCCTTCTGCCCAAGGGCCCACCCACACACTGTCCCTCCCCCCAAGGACCCATACGCACACCCTGAAGTCCTGTCCCTGCTTGCGTCTCTCCACACCCTGCACATGTCACTTGCTCTTATCTTATGACCCCTAAAAAGTGGGAGGTCATAGTCCTTTTTTAAAAATGGTGGGGCCATGGCAACCTGGCTCTCCCATTCTGGTGCCCCTGGCTGGCATTCTAATCTGGTAATATTTTACAGCCACTTTGCACTGGTATAAACTATAATAATCATACCTAGCTTGTTAGCACTTTTCATCAATAGATCTCAGAGCACTTTACAAGGAGGTTAGTATTATCTGCATTTTACAGATGCAGAAATTGAAGCACAGAGTGAAGAAGTAACTGACTCAAGGGCAACCAGCAGGTAAGGTCACAATGTTCAGGGCAACAGTAAGTCAAATTTTTTTGTCACCCTTCTAATTGTCTCAGACAAACAAAACTTCTTTTGTCATGACATTTCTCATTCTTAGGTTTGCAGTTTAAAATAATCTAGACTTGCAAGCAGTTCTGAACGTGGCTTTGCTATTTTGAAATAAATATATATATTTCTTTACCATTCTCTCTGGAGAATGTACCTTTCTCATGAGAATAGAAAAGCTGGTAGCTCTGGCTCTCATATGTTGCCAGAGAAATCACTAATGTGAAATTGTGCTACAGCCATTTTAATTCACTGTGGGCCCAATCCCATGAGTTGCTCCTTCACCTCCCACTGGCTTCGGTGAGAACTGGTGGTGATTTGCCCCAGTGAGCAGGTGCTCTGCACTTTGTGGGATCAGGCCTGTATATGTAAACGCACACAAAGATTAAAAAAAAATACTATGCAGATTAAAAATATTATCACTGGATCATTTTACATACAGCACTAATTATATCCATTGTAGCAAACTTTAACAAGCTATATGTTTTAACTTTAAAATATTATAGCTCAAAGTGTTGAAACAAAGGGCCAAATCCAACTGTGCTGGTTGGTGTATATTAGTGTTGCTCTAATGAAGTGAATGGATCTATGCTAATTTATACCAGATGAGGAGCTGATCTTACCCTTTAAAACAACAAAAACAAACCAAAAAAAAGCAGTATTGAGGATAACATTATAGCCAGCACCACTTTCATTTCAAAATGAGCATTTTCACTGCATGATAGAACGCTATCTGCAAGTACCAGTAAACTACATACAGTAGAACTCTGATTTTATGAACAATATTTCTGCTGCCAGAATCATCTTTCTGCTGACAAATGTGACATCAGTCCTTCAGCCAATGTTCAAGCAGCTGTACAGGTTTGAAAAGACTGAGGGCTTGTCTTCACATACAGTGCTACAGCAGCACCCATGCAGCTGCTGCACTGCTGTAGCTCTTCAATGAAGATGCTCCTACATCAAAAGGAGAGCACCTCCCATCAACGTAGTTAATCCACCTCCCCAAGAGGCAGTAACAACATCTGCACAGGGGTTACATTGGTATAACTACAGAGCGTCGCTCGGGGATATGGATCTTTTACACCCCTAAGCAATGTTGTTATACTAATACAAGTCTGTACCGTAGACCTGGCCTGAGGCCTGGTCTACACTTAAAAATTAGATTTATCTGGTTACTGCATTCTGGGCGTGACATTTTTCACAGCCCTGACTTCACCACTCACTTAATGAGTGGCAGGCAAAAAGGATTTCTCAATGCACAGACCACTAGGCAGAATGAAGAACAATGCCTCCAGCTAATTCTTCTGTCGACCTAGCTGTGACACTCTGTGCCCCAAAGCAACACCCTGGCACCCCCATATTCACCACTGTCATAAATTAGGATATGTTTTGTATGAAGTATGCCTTGTGAGGTATCATTGTAAAAGTCTTGATCTGCTGAACATTAATATCCTGTTGGATTGTATGTGCTGTCATTGTATGTGAAGTTATGAAGTTTTGCTACGTGTGGGTTACTGAAATATGTTGTGAAGTTGGAAACACCCACGGGTACAGCAATGAAGAAGCTAGACAGTGCTAACGGCCCCATTAAAGGGAATCCACACTTCCAGGGACTATCTCAGGAATTGTTTACAATGGAGGCTTCCCAGAGGGAGCCCATAGAATCATAGAAGATTAGAGCTGGAAAAGACCTCAGGAGGTCATCTAATCCAACCCCCTGCTCAAAGCAGGACCAACCCCAACTAAATCATCCCAGCCAGGGCTTTTTCAAGCCAGGCCTTAAAAACTTCTAAGGGTGGAGATTCCACCACCTCCCTAGGTACCCATTCCAGTGCTTTACCACCCTCCTAGTGAAATAGTTTTTCCTAATATCCAACCTAGGCCTCCTCCACTGCAACTTGAGACCATTGCTTCTTGTTCTGTCATCTGCCACCACTGAGAACAGCTTAACTCCATCCTCTTTGGAACCTGACTTCAGGTAGTTGAAGGCTGCTATCAAATCCCTCCTCACTCTTCTCTTCTGCATACTAAATAAGCCCAGTTCCCTCAGCTTCTCTCATCAGCCATGTGCCCCAGCCCCCTAATCATTTTCGTTGCCCTCCACTGGATTCTCTCCAATTTGTCCACATCCTTTCTGTAGTGGTGGGGCCCAAAACTCAGCACAATACTCCAGAGGTGGCCTCACCAGTGCCGAATAGAGGAGAATAATCACTTCCCTCAATCTGCTGGCAATGCTCCTACTAATGCAGCCCAATACGCAGTTAGCCTTCTTGGCAACAACGGCACACTGTTGACTCATATCGAGTTTCTTATCCACTGTTATCCCCAGGTCCTTTTCTGCAAAACTGCCGCTTAGCCAGTTGGTCCCCAACCTGTAGCAGTGCATGGGATTCTTCCATTCTAAGTGCAGGACTCTTCACTTGTCCTTGTTGAACCTCATCAGATTTCTTTTGGCCCAATCCTCTAATTTTTCTAGGTCACTCTGGACCCTATCCCTACCCTCCATTGTATCTACCTCTCCCCCCAGTTTAGTGTTATACACAAACTTGCTCAGGGTGCAATCCATCCCAACATCCAGATCATTAATAAAGATGTTGAACAAAACCAGCCTGAGGACCAACCTCTGGGGCACTCCACTTGATACCGGCTGTCAACTAGATATCGAGCTGTTTTTCACTACTCTTTGAGCCTGACATTCTAGCCAGTTTTCTATCCACCTTATAATCCATTCATTTAATCCCTACTTTTGTAACTTGTTGGCAAGAATACTGTGAGAGACCACATTGAAAGCTTTGCTAAAGTCAAGGTATATCATGTTCACTGCTTTCCCCATATCCACGGAGCCAGTTATCTCATCATAAAAGGCAATCAGGTTGGTCTGGCTTGACCAGGCAATGGAGGATGCTTGACCAGGGAGTGGGGGCAGACCCTCATGTCATAAGCAAAGATCTTTCCAGCAAGCTGGAAGAAGCTACAAAAGAGGGGACGTGACATCACTTGGCCTCACTCCCCTAAAATACAACACCTGAAAACACCTGAGAAACAAAGACTGAACTGGGGAAGGAGGTCCAGGGAGGACAGAAGAATTCCAGCCTGTGTATGCAAAATCTGTAACCTGCTTGTACTAACTAAGAAAGAGTGAGATATTGCTTGATTAAATTCCTATCTAATTTATAAAGCCTAGATTGCATTTTGTTTTATTTCTTAGGTAATCTGCTGTGATCTGTTTGCTGTTACTTATAATCACTTAAAATCTACCTTTCTGTAGTTAATAAATCTGTTTACAGGTGAGTCTCATCTTAAGCACATTTAATATGCATGAATTCAGCTTTGTGCGGTCACAAAAAAGAAGAGAAAAGTAACAATTTAAAGACTGTTCCTATAGTGCGGGCGATTCTGCCCACCATTACACTCAATGTAATTTTGACTATACGCGTTTTTTGCTTTACATGCTGACAGTGGAACGTAACCCCAGCGTAAGATGAGACTCACTTGTATACATTTTTACCTAAAACAGTGTGTTGTTTGAAGTGCAAAGGGAAATCTGCTCAGGAACAGGGGCTGGTGCATTGTCCTCTCCATACTGAAGGAGGGGGAGGAGTGGGTAATAAACTAATACTGGTCAGGATTTGACCAGGACAAGACAGTACAGTTCTGGGGTCCTAGGCTGTGGAGCTGCGGGGGAGCTGGCTGAAGCCTCTCTATTGTTTGTTCATGAGTGGCTGAGGAGAAAGGTTCATGTAACTGCTGCTGGGTGTGTCTCTGCTTGCATAAAGGTATCAAGGTTTGTGTGAGTGCAGGACCGGAAGTGGTTTGCAGCTTGTCACAGGCCTGGTCTACACTATGCGTTTAAACTGATTTTAGCAGCGTTAAACCGATTTAACGCTCCACCCATCCACACAACGAGGCCCTTTATATCGATATAAAGAGCTCTTTAAACCGGTTTCTGTACTCCTCCCCAACGAGAGGAGTAGCGCTGAAATTGGTATTACCATATCGGATTAGGGTTAGTGTGGGCGCAAATCGATGGTATTGGCCTCCGGGCGGTATCCCACAGTGCACCATTGTGACTGCTCTCTGGACAAAGCAATCCGAGGCTCGGATGCCACTGGCCAGGTAGGACAGGAAAAGGCCGCAAACTTTTGAATTTCATTTCCTGTGCCCAGATGGAGCTCTGATCAGTACGGGTGGGTGGATGCAGTCCCAATCCAAAAGAGACTCCAGCATGGCCGTATGGGAGATACTGCATCTGATCTCTGTATGGAGGAGAAAATTGCTCTATCCACAGCTCTTTACAGAAGATGAATGAGAAAGCATTTTGAAAAAACTTTTCCAGGTATGATACAGAGTCCACAGCACAGTTGCTGGTGTGACAAGCATAACGGAAAGCCAAACGTCAAAATGGCCGCTCCATGGAGGGAGGGGGGTACTTAGGACTCCAGCTATCCCACAGTCTCCGCCAAATCTCAAAAGCATTTGCATTCTTTGGCTGAGCTCCCAATGCTGAAGGGTCAAAACATTTTCGGGTGGTTCAGCGGTATATTTTTGGTTCAATCAATTTACCACCCCCCCTCATGAAAGAAAGGGGGTAAAAAAATTGTTTCTTGATTTTTTGTATGTTACCCTTATGCTACTGCATGCTTGCTGGTAGGCGCGGTGCTGCGCAATGAATAGAGCAATCGTCTCCCTCCCGCTCCCGGTGGCAGACGGTACCGTTACAAAAGGACGTGATAGTGTCCTCATCATCCTGTGAGTGCTCCTGGGGCCTCAGTGAGGTCAGCCGGGCGCCAAGGTAAAAAGAGGCATACTCCCTCATTCCGGTAGATGGTACAGAACTGCTGGTAACGTCCTTCATCAGTGGGCAACTGGGGGCTGAGCTCCATCAGCCCCCCCCCTGCACTTTTCATTTCTACAAGAAAGATTCGTACTGCCTGGACTATGCTGGCATGGACTGGGCTCTCTCTTCCCTCGCATGTTATGTCCTGCCTGGACTTCATAGCAGCTGGATGTACTCCTCATTTTTCACTAAAAAACTCAGTGTTTCTTATTCACTGCACTTCTTTTACTTCTTCACACAAATGGGAGGGACACTGCCACCAGTAGCCCAGGAAGGTTGGGGAGGGAGGGAAGCAACAGGTGGGTTGTTTCAGGGGCACCCTCGTAGAATTGGCATGCAGCTATAATTTCTGTGGGCTCTGACATGGAGCGGCTGTGCTCTCTGGTTCTGCGATTGCCCCAATTCTAGGAGTAGACTGACTTTCTATTTTTTAGATAACATAAAGGAGGAATTGGACTCTGGGGAGTCATTCCCATTTCTGTCTTTTGCGCCCTGGCCCGACCTGAGCGAAGGCCAGCCAGGAGCACCATGACAGCAGCAGAGGTAGCAGAACGTCTGTATAACCGGATCATCTCCATACCCAATTTACAAATGGCACAGCAGATGCGTACAGAACGACTGGTTAACCGTCTCTGCTACCTTGCAAAGGCAAATGAATGCTGCTGTGTAGCGCTGCAGTACCGCCTCTGTCAGCAGCATCCAGTACACACATGGTGATAGTGACAAAAGTCAAAATGGGCTCCATGGTTGCCATGCTATGGCGTCTGCCAGGGAAATCCAGGGAAAAAGGGTGCAAAATGATTGTCTGACGTTGCTTTCACAGAGGAAGGAATGAGTGATGACATTTACCCACAATCACCTGCGACACTGTTTTTGCACCATCGTGCATTGGGATCTCAATCCAGAATTCCAAGGGGCGGGGGACACTGCGGGAAGTATGGGATAGCTGCAGGATAGCTACCCACAGTGCAACGCTCCAGAAATTGACATTAGCCTCGGTACATGGACGCACACTGCCGAATTAATGTGCTTAGTGTGGCCGTGTGCACTCGACTTTATACAATCGGTTTTACAAAACCGGTTTATGTAAAATCAGAATAATCCCGTAGTGTAGACGTACCTACAGTCTCACAGTGTGAGAGGGGCCCAGATTGGTATGCCAGAGAGCTCAGCAATACCCCAGTTCCAGCTTGCACTCCAGGGAAGTCCATCACACTGGCTACCACCTTTCAGAGAACTAGATTATAACTACATTGAAAAAAGCCTTCCGTTAATGTAGGAAGTATCTACACCAGTGGTGGACAATCTGCGGCCCGTCAGGGTAATCCGCTGGCAGGCTGCCAGATGGTTTGTTTACATTTGCACGGTCACTCGCAGCTCCCAGTGGCCGCAGTTCGCCGTTCCCGGCCAATGGGAGTTGTGGGAAGTGGCGGCCAGCATGTCCCTGCGGCTTGCGAGGCTTCCCACAGCTCCCATTGATCAGGAATGGTGAACCATGGCCACTGGGAGCTGCAGGTGGCTGTGCAAATGTAAACAGACTGTCTGGCAGCCCAGTAGCAGATTACCCTAATGGATCACAAGTTGCCCATAATTGATCTACGCTATGGTGCTGCAGCAGCATAATTGTGCTACTGTAATGTAGACACACCCTGGGAGAATTGGTAGCAAAGCAGAGATGCATTTCTCTCCAACAAAGAAATATCAGGCACACTGTATATATTTGTTACCATTGTTTATGTACACGATCATTGAACAATTGATAAATTAACATATGTATTGTACCTATTGTAATTACTAGCTGTTCAATTTTATGCACGTTTTGAGGTTATGAATTCCTTATTCCCCAGTTCATTTGTAAAACGAGGGCTCTATTGTAGATATAAACCTCTGAGAATCAGGTTTAGTTTGAATAGAAAGTATATACCAGGGTCCTTTCAAGTTGTACTGAGCCAAACCTGGCTGTCTGAGGTGTCTTGAGTAAGTAAGGGTTAGTGGCCCTGGTTTGCACTCTACTGTACTACAGTTCTTAACATGCCTTGTATGGCAACAGGCTGTTAGTGTCATATATCAAATATTTTAAAATCACTTGTACATGCTTCTACAATGTCTATTAAAATAACATATTTCTAGTGATTATTCATTGTAGTGCAATCATCCATAAGGGTTACTTTATTTATTACGAAGTGTTCAAGGACAATACTGCATCCAAAGAGATCAAAGAGAATTTTACTATTGACTTCAATGAGAGCTGGGTCTGATCCTTATGGACAAAGCACAATGTCAACAGAAATGCCTTGTATGCTGTATGAAATGCAGTGGTCCTAATGGCCTGCTATTGGATTCAGAAATCGGCACCCCTTGTTACTATTAGAATTATAATTCTTTCCCACTGCTTTAAGAAGTATACTCCATGAGAAGAAACTCAGGTTCACAGGAGGAATTAACATGCCTCTAATTGAGCATCAGTTTACTGTGAAATAAAGGCTTAGGGTCTGATTCTCCCCTCTCTTACAATTTGAGCAGGCATCTGCAAAGGTAGCATTTCCCAGGTATTTTGCACATGTGTCAGTGACGACACAAGGAGCAAGGCAAAGGAGAATCAGCCTTTAATGCCTGATCATGGATGTCAAACGCAATTGCAAGTGCTCATGCCCGTCAGGAGCAGGATGCTGGGGCCTGATCCTGCAAAGTGCAGAGCACCTTTGCACTGGTGCGAATCACTCCCAGTCAGGGCCAGTGGAAGGATGTTTTGCGCCCTAGGCAGAACTTCCACCTTGCGCCTTCCCCCCCCCCGTACCGCCGCCCTGAGGTGCCCCCCTGTGGCAGCTCTCCCCCTCTGCCCTGAGGCGCTCCCCTTGTGGCAGCTCCCCACCCCCACCCTCGGGCACCCCCTCACCCCAGCTCACCCCTGCTCTGTGCACAAGCACCCGCACGCCATCGCTGCTTCACTTCTCCCGCCTCCCAGGCTTGCGGCGTCAATCAGCTTAGGCGCCACAAGCCTGGGAGGCGGGAGAAGTGAAGCAGCCACAGCGTGCTCGGAGAGAAGGCGGGGCAGGGGTGAGCAGGGGTGGGGAGTTCCCCTGAGTGCCGCCCCCCCTCCCGCTTACTTGCTGCAGGCGGCCCTCCCCATGCTCCACTGCCCCAGTTCCCTCCGCCTAAATGCTGGCTGCGACTGGGGCAGCCGAAGATCCGGCCGCCGCAGTCGCTGCTGAAGAAAGTGGCACCCCCCAAATCCTAGCACCCTAGGCGACCACCTGGGTGCCTAAATGGTTGCACCGGCCCTGCTCCCAGTTCTCAATAAAGCCAGTGGCAGAGCAACTCACGGGATTGGGCCCACAGTGAATTAACATTGTTGTCATATAATTTTGCATCAGCGATTTCTCTAGCAATATGTGAGTGCCAGAGCCACTACCTCTTCTGATTCCTGTGAGAAAAGTACATTCTCCAGAGAGAAAGGTAAAGAATTAATAACATTGTGTGTGTATGGAGGGGGGGGGGGGATAATGACCAAGATGTTCCCCTTCTGGGTGCCTACAGTTAGGCTCCCATGTATCTTGGTTTGCAGCCTGGACTTTTTGTGCACTTCCCGAAATCAAGAATTGTACAACTAAAGCACTGTGCAACAGTGTCTTATTTAAAACTATGTAATGAAGCATGACACATTAGTTCTTGGCAGCAGCAGCTTCAGGTCTGGTTTATTCACTGTGCTGACTCCTCTGGCCAATGTGTGCTTTTAAAGTTTCACTGCACAAATATGTGTCATCATGACGTTGCCAACTCTACTGATGGGATTTAATCTAATCATCCAGCAGTTTCATTCAAAACATTTCCCCTTTCGCCTGAATCTCTTGTCCCACCCCTGTGCTAATGATGACCGCCACCCCTCCTCATTCAAATATTCTTAATACCGATTTCTTGTACCAAGCCTGCAGGTCTATCCCATCTCAGTCAGAAGGGCTGGTTTACACCCATTACAAAAAATGCACAATGCTCTAAAATCATCTTCCTCTGCTCACTCAGGGAAATTTGTATCGCTTCTTTAATTTGCAGGCAAAGGCATGGACCACACAACGCCTTTCATGCTTGGCTCCTACTTCAATTAGGAAGCGTTATGGGTGCGGAGTGAATTTAAATCCGTAGATTTTAAACTCCGTAGGAAGGATCTCCATCATCCTCGGAGTTTTGGACACCACTGAGCACATCGGCAGCGTCTGACAGACGCTAAGTAACACGTTGACAAAAGAGACTGCGGCTCTATAAAGTTTAATCACCTGCCACCCACTGTTTCAGTAAATAAATGGCACCGGGTGCTACCACCCTATCCCGAATCCTGTTTCGGAGAGGCTGAGAAAACCCCAGGGAAAGCAGTCTAGGGTTAGATTTTAAGTGCATTTCTTCTGGAAGATTTGAAGGGTATTTTTTTTTTTTTTTTTTTTTACTGCCGACGCTGTGGTTTCCAGGGAGGAGATGGTTACAGGAGCAGCCCTAGAATTGCTTCTCTCTCCCAGCACTAGCGTGGGTGGGAAGAGCCAGGGTTCAGACCAAAGGCACTAACCGCACCACCCCTCCCCCAGCTCAGCAGCACGTGTGCCTGCCAGAGAGCTCCGGCTGTGCCACCGCCACCGCCCAGCTGAGCAGAGCAGAGACTCCCAAGGGCTCTTTAAATACGGTCTATAAATACTACGGCGGAGGCCCGAGCCTGATTGGTCGCCACTTCCCCGCTGCTTTGCATACAGACCTCGCACAACTGGGCGGCGATGAACTCCTCCCCCTCTCCTTCCTCCCACTCCTCCCCGCTGCACAGCTGGAGCCGCCGAGCTGGCTGGTGTAGCGGCCGCAGCGCGTAGGGCGCCTAGTGTTCGGGTTCGCAGCGGCGGCCGCGCGTGTCGCTCCGCTGCGGGGGCCGGGCCGCCTTTGAACTGTGGGAGCCTGTAGTCACATAGAGCCACTTTTCCCGGTTGGGTTCCAGAAACAGCCAGTTTTGCAAGCTCGGGTCGACCTAGACTCAGCCAAAAGAATGCGGGTGCGCCTTTGCCTTCTCCACCCAGTAGTGCAGGAGTACCAATACACGGGGGGGATTGTACCCCCGGGGAAAGGCATGAAGGCGAGAGTATCAGAGGGGTAGTGGTGTTAGTCTGGCTCTGTCAAAGCACAGAGATGCCACCGGATTCTTTGCCGCTTATGAAGGCGAGCGAGTGTTAAAAACCTAAACGACTCAGAAAGGGAACCTGAACCAAAACCCCAGTTGCAAACACTCCGTTCTACCCACCCACTCTCCTTCTTCTCTGGAGAAGTTAGGGGCCAAACGTTGGGCCAGATCCCCTACTGGGGTAAATGCCCCTTTCTCCATTAAGGGGGGAATTAGAGCAGCTCTGCACTGTGTCTCTAGCATGCCAGAACCAAATGTGCAAGATCTAAAAACTTTTGCAGAGCTCAGCTCCAGCACCAGACTCTGTGTGAGTCAGGTCCATCATCGCTGTAATGAATGACTTAACTTCACACATGCTCAGTGATGTATTTTTGGAATTCCTCAGGGGTGGGGTGGGAAAGACAAACAAAGATTTCCAAACTGGGGACGTCAATAGTGCGTGGCAATATGTTCAGTAAATGACAATGCATACCACAGTGCAGTTTGAGGGTTGAAGGCAAGAAATACAGCCCAAGCTGGCAACTACTGCATATTTAATACCAGATGATAAGCAGACAGTTTAGTATAGAGAAGAAGGTGAATTATCTTAGCTCCTCACTCCGTAAATACTCCTTTCAGAGAATGTTAAAACAATTAGTGTGTTCCTGGGACCAGCCCTGCTACTACAGCAAGGGGTTAAGAAACACCCTACTTGAATTATAAAAATTGATTTCTGCCAAGCCTAAATATCTTTGTTATAATTGACGGCAAATAGTTTATTTTTAAGTACATAAAAGTTGATCACATTTTCACAGCTACAGGAAGTGGGGTGATACTTATTTAACAATATTAGACGTGATTCAAACCGTTAAAACTTTGTGACTGTTGAAATACAAACTGTCAACATCACATGCCACCACTTTAGCCTTAAATCAAACTTTAATGAAGTTTTCAGGCAGCATTTTTCCTTACTTTGCCTAACTGTAAATTTTGATTATCAATGGAAATATTTTTTCACAGGGTTGTGTGTGAATGATGAAATTGATGTTCATTGACATTTACTGATAAAAATCTAATATTTCCAAGTCTAATTATCTCTCTCAAAATTGGTGTAAGAGCATTTACTAGACCTGGTTGAAAACTTTCCCAACAGAATACTGATTGGATTAAACTGAAACATTTCCTGTGAACACAGAGATTTTGCTGATTTCCCACTAAAATGTTTTCTTTGGACATTATCATTTTGACTTATGTTGTAATATAATGGAATACAAATTAAAAGGACAGGTCTGAGTCAAAACCTTATCAAAACATTTCAGCCCTATTGAGCCATGTCAATAAGGTCTAAAAGTATTTTCAAAATATTTTGTTTCATGAAAAATTTTGAAATTTCAATTTTGTTTCATTCTGAAGTGAGACTGAATTTGGAAATCTTGGAATTTCCAATGGGGCAGGAAATTCCAATATTGACCACCTCTAGTGGTAACACTGTTATCCTGGTTCCTTACAACAGCCTGGATCATCTCTCCCCAGGTGTGGCTCTGGAGGAGGAAGTCTCTGTGAGAATACTCTTGCAGAGTTCCTTCCCTGTTATAGGGGAGTGCATGATCCCTATCCCTGCAGAATAAGCCACTAGGCCTGCCCCCACACCTGAAAGGTTCCCAAGGATGCAGCTATTCATTGAGAGGCCTAGGGCTTCCACAGCTGCTCTGGCCTCTGGACTCTCCACATCCCTAGAATTCCCTTGGAACTGTACTAGCAGGTATTTTCCCCATGGCCATAGATTCTCCTAGGACCTCCAGAGGATTAGGCTACATAAAAGATGATCCAGCTGTAATCAGTCCAGTTTCCATCTACTCCCAGTGCTGACTGGAGGGTTGAGGCGACAATCAGGCTCAAGCATAACATGGTCACATGATATACAGGAGGAATGAAATTCTTCAGGTTTTATTGGTATGTGAGGGTATGGCTACACTTGAAATTTCAAAGCGCTGCCGCGGCAGCGCTTTGAAGTGTGTTCGGAGCGCCAGCGCTGGGAGACAGGAGTCCAGGGGTGCCATCAGGGATAAGAAGCGGGGGGCGGGGGCGGGGGGGGAAATAGGGGGCAGGGCTATGCCTGACTGTTTGGGGAGGCACAGCCTCCCCAAACAATTTCCAAAACCCGGTATGGCCCTCGGGCCAAAAAGTTTGCCTGCCCAGGGTGTAGGGTCATGATGGCAAAGAATAAATAGAATAGCAATGTCAACCATTAGAAAATTTGAGTATTCTGCTATAGGATGGGGAAATAGGTCCTGGTCCAATGCCCACTGGACTTCAGTGGAGCTACACTGATTTACACCAGCAGAGGATCTGGCCTGAAAATGCAAGCTACTGTAAACTATATTTTTTCACTTTGACTTTTATATCCTGCTCTAACTGAAAACAGCTTATTTTAAAAATATTAGCTGTCCTGCTTTTGTTCTGAAGTGTGAGGAAGATAGCTTGCCAGTTTACATCAATACACATCTGTGCGCACACAACAGATTCAGTTAGAAAGAGCTGCTGCTACCATCTCTGTTTTGTTTTTCTTCACTTTTGTTGCTGGGAGTGGCTGTCAATGTATTGTTTCAGGCTGGATCTGGCCACATGTGCAGCAATTATCCTTTCATTTGTTTACAGAATGAGCCTGACTCTGCTTTTACAGAGCACCCCAAACTCAGTTAACAAAAGAGAGAGTTTGGTATACATAGGGAATGCAAGGTCAAGCCTTACAACAGATCTGTAAAAATTTGATTGTGAGCACCTTTGAGGAATTACTACATCTGGATGAATGAGCAGTGAGAGGCAATACATTTGCTTTTGTACAATAATTTTTATAATAAAGACTGAAGTGAGGAAATACAGAAAATATATCCACTGACCCTACTGCAACTCTTTCCAAGAATGTTTTAAATACATTTTTGCAAAATTTCAAACGGTTTTAAAATAAGGCCATACAGAACTGGACTGATCAGCTTTCTATAGGACAAATCTTGACCTCAAATTATAAGCCCACATATGGTTATACATTTGGGCCAAAAGCAGTGGAAAAAACCTGAAGTGAATGTGTGAGAGCTGGTGGGAAGAATATTTTCAATAGATCTTTTCCAGTTCTTATATAGAGATTAAAATGTTGACCATTACTATAAGTCAGTACATTATCTAGGATTGTAATGGAGAGATCTTGCGAGAGCTTATATGCTCGGAAGCAATAATTTAACTGCAGCTTGACAAGCTGTCGAAGGGTTTGTTCTCAGAGGGGATGTGAGGGAGATGCAAATGAAACAAACAGAGACAGGTTTTAATGCTAATCAGAAGTGATGCTTAATGGCTCTGTGTTGGGGAACAGTTTTATTTGCATGCCCAGAAAAAGAAATTGTACTCACCATTGAGCATAAGGATGTATTCTTGTGATAAACTCCAAAAGTTAAGATCTTCCTTTGCATAGAATTCTTTTTGAATCTTTGTTTCAGTATTGGTATGGGGAAATGGTGAGGAAAAAGGAGCCCAGAGCAGACTTTAACATCCCAAATTTTCAGTTTGCAACAGCAAATTATTTCTGGCTTTATATCCTGAAGAAATAGTATCTATTCATCAGAGGCTACTCATATGCTAGGTAAGCCAGAAATAATGATCTCAGTAAATTGGACTTTGTAAATGCCTAGAGATCTGACATTGCCCTATTTTTGGCATTAAATAACTCTCCAAAAAACAGTGCAAGCCAAAAATCAGCATCAGATTGTTCAAAATGACTGATTAGTAGCTAGTACAATTATGCTCCCTCACAACTTTTGAAAGGGCTTTGGATTTTAGTGGCAGAGTGCCCCCTACCTGTGAGAGGATTTCTTACTCGTCCCTGAAAACATTAAAATTATGACCAATTAGAAAACAATGCAACCCAGACATCCTGAACAAGTCTGGCTGCCTGTTTCCTTTAGAATGTCTTGGGATGAGGTATCTAATTTTGATGTGACCATTTAACTAAATGTAAACACTCCCTTCCTGTCAGTGAGATCCTGTTGCAACCATTAGGAATACCATGAAGTTAACGGTTGATGGTAGTAGGTTATTACAGCTTTCAAGTTATAGTTGTGTGTGTGGATATTAGGTTTGTGAAAGGTGCTGGGTTAACACCTGGAGACTGAAGCCATTGGTATAGCATGGACAGCAGCAAGACAACTTCCTACGTACTGCCTTCCCTGAAGTGCTTTAACCCTTTTCTGGGAGGGATTCTCTCAGAGGGTTACAGGATCTCTCAGAGAGTCTTCAAGCCCATTCATTTCTTGGCATCTCTGCTGAAGCTGCCAACAAAATTAATCAGTGCCATTTTTTGGTAGTTTATTTTACAAACACTTGTCTCCTAGGAGTGGAGCAAGGGTCTCAAACTCATTCACACACCCACTAAACGGTCATTTAATGGTAATAAATTTCAGCCTTACTGTCATGCTGAGGTTGACCCAGCAACCTAGAGGTCAAAGATATTTTGCTCAAATCCCAATAATAGAGCTGGTCAAAAAAGGAAAACTAATTTTACTTAAATGTCAGCTTTCTTACATCTCCCTTCCCAAATATTTCATCAAAATTCAAAAAAAAAACAACAACCATCTTTACCCAAGAACCACCCACCCAGCCACAGGAATTGTAAAATTCTGTCCTACAGCCCTGAATTTGTTCAAGTTAGAAATGCAAAGCAGACTTATATCAGGATACGTGTGGGTTTACATGGAAAAAACACTCCTGCATGTGTGTGATGCATTATAGCCTAAATCCAATTGTATTAAATCGTTCCTGGATTTGAGTTTAATACATTAGGCCTTGGCTACACTGGCGCTTTACAGTGCTGCAACTTTCTCGCTCAGGGGTGTGAAAAAAAACCACACACCTCTGAGTGCAGCAAGTTACAGCACTGCAAAGCTCCAGTGTAAACAGTGCCGCAGCGCTGGGAGCGTGGCTCCCAGCACTGCAAGCTAATCCCCACGAGGACGTGGAGTACCTGCAGCGCTGGGAGAGCTCTCTCCCAGGGCTGGTGCTGCGACCACACTCGCACTTCAAAGCGCTTCCGCGGCAGTGCTTTGAAGTTTTGAGTTAGCCAAGCTTCCTTTTTTTTTTTTTTTTTTTTTGAGTCTCTGCATACAAGGATGTTACACATGCTCTCCCATCTGCCCCAAGAATGCTGTAGGTGTTATTAAAACCTCTTAGTGAGCCATACAATCAGGCGGTAAGACCTTTTATCACAATTAGGTTTGCCATTCCATAAAGTTATACGAGCCTGATTCTCCATTGTGCAGTCAGTCACTCTTGCATAAAGTGGGTGTCAACTGCTACTGATTCAGACTGGTGGCATTTTACACTTACTTTGCATAGGTATAGACGACTACCCAAGGGGCAGGACAATGGAGAATCAGGTCTATGATCTTTAAATATTTATACCATGCTCTTAGCCAAGTTCTGTCAAACCCCACATTGCTTCTGGAGCATCTGTATTATTTTCCACTCTCTCTAGTATGCCAAAGCAGTCCAATTAATTTATGTACAGTTTTGAACATTTCAGAATGTCACATTCCCACTGAGAAACCCTCACTGGTGTTAACTAGACAACTCTGACTTGAAACCTGGCACACTAAAAAAAAAGAACCCTGAGTAGTTAGTCTTACATTTTTAGGGTCCCAGTTTGTCCTCCATCGTAGGGCTGTGGCAGGGTTAATAGGAAGAGAGTGTTAGACCTGGTTCACACACAGGAAGAGCTAAGTTGAACATTAGTTGCATCTGTGCTGACTTCTAAGTGCAGATAATTGCAAGCTGGGTTTTCCACTGCAGGAGCTAATGAGGGATTACCCAACTGAAAAAAATGACTAAAATGTCATCTTAAGTAGTATACATTCCTGTGTGTCCTGTTATTTACTCTAAGGAGTCAGCACTGGTGCAGATGCTTCAGTTACCATCTGTCAAGGTATTATTCCCACTTTGAACTTTAGCATCCAGAAAGTGGGGACCTGCATGTACTCTTCTAAGCTTAATTTCTAGCTTAGATCTGATAGCGCTGCCACCAATCAAAAATATAGTATTTTGGTACACTTCCTGTCCCCCAAAACCTTCCCTGGGAGACCCAAGACCAAACCCCTTGGGTCTTAAAACAAGGGGAAATAAACCATTCCCCCTCCTTTTCCCCCCTCCCAGACAACCCTGAGAGATTAACCCTAACCCTGATCCAAACTCCTTGAATCTTAAAATAGAGAGGAATTAACCTTCTCCCCCTTTCTCCCCCCCACTCCCTGGTGAGTTCAGACTCAATCCCCTTGAGTCCTACACAAGGCGGGGAAAATCAATCAGGTTCTTAAAAAAGAAAGCTTTTAATTAAAGAAAGTAAAAAACAATCTCTGTAAACCCAGAATGGAAAATGTTTACAGGGTCTTTAGCTTATATAGACTAGAGGGACTCCATCTCCCCTAGCCTAAGTTACAAGTTACGGCAAACAGAGGTAAAATATCCTTCCAGCAAAATACACATTTGCAAATAAAGAAAACAAACATAAAACTAATCCGCCTTTTAACTAGTTAGTACTTACTATTATGAACATGAGAGACTGTGTTAGAAAGAATGGAAACTGATCTGGTTGCACGTCTGGCCCCTCTTAGCTCCACGAGAGAACAATGAACAAAAACAGCACAAACAAAGACTTCCCTCCACCAAAATTTGAAAGTATCTTGTCGCCCCATTGGTCCTCTGGTCAGGTGTCAGCCAGGTTCACTGAGCTTGTTAACCCTTTACAGGTAAAAGAGACATTAACCCTTAACTATCTGTTTATGACACTATCTAACAACTGCTGAATTGTAGCTATTTCCAAATAGAGACAAGGCCTAATTCATGCAATCCATACTGCTACCTCAGTAACTGAATCCATTTATTTCTTAACTAACCAGTTTCATCCAGTCTCTATAAGCTTTATCATAATTAATATATTTAAGAATAAATTACCCTAAAGACAAACACATTGATGTAAATACATTGCTATGCTGGAAGGTGCAAATGGTTGCATCAACTGAGTCTTGGATCTAAAAACAATCACAGACCTCAGAAAACCCAGTGGATGTTCCAAGTACTCTTTTAGGCTCCAGAGAAGGAGAAATCAAGCCCCTTACGTAGCAGAAACAACTGCAGACAATGTGGGGCCTGCCAAGGCAATAGGCTACATGGCAGGTGAGAGCTAATCCCTGAGGCAGGGTTACTTGGTTGCGGATAGTGGGCTAGGAGATTGGCTGTAGGCTGTGTGTGGGAGGCAGCAGAAAGCCAGGAGGATGAGGACAAGTTGTGAGCATTAGCCATACCAGAGATGGAGTGTCTTGCGCACAGAGCTTGCTGCAGGAGCACACTTGAGTATTTCTAAGCAACGAAACTGCATGCTGTCACTTGGTTATGCTGTGTTCAGGGAAACAGGACTTTGTGTTCATTTTCTGCAATTAGACAAGGTTGCACCAAAAATATAATTGACTTCTCATCCAAATGGAAACAATCCTGCAAGGCCTCAAACTTTGCTCCCAGCAGTCAGACAAAGGATAAGAATATGATCCAGTATCAAACTCCCTCCTCCCCCAGTACAAGTTAAACTGCCATAATACCGCAATAACCATCGTGGTGCACTAGCACGAGTACAACCACCACCATTTCTGACCACCTTGTAATTGTACACTTGCCTTCATTTCAAAGGTTCAAAAGAAAAACCTTGTAGTGCCTGGATACATCAATATGTATGTGCTTTAACCTGGATGGTGAAACAGTAGCTTACTGTTTGAACTACACCTCCTGGTAGTAATACTGTTCTTAACAGTTTCAAGCTCCACCCTCTATTTTTCTGTTCAAGGTAGTCTTGTATTTAACTGGAGCAGCAGAGTAATTCTCACTTCTGAGTCATCTCCAGCTTGTGTCACTCACAGTTCAGAGGTTCTCTTTTAAAGCAGCAACCTGGACCTCCACATTGGCAAACGCCTGGTGCTTACACTTCCATTTAGCATCAGTGATTTCTTCCAAAGCAACCAAACCCTTTTTTGGGAGAAGCAGGGGACAACAAAACTGTATATGAAGTAACTTCTAGGAGGCGAGTCCCAATGCTGCAAGTTTCCAGATAGAGGCAGAGCGTGTGCTGGAGACTGAGGTCTTGTCTACATTACCGCTTAAAACATAAGTTATGTCACTCAGGGATATAACTACTTGCCCCCCCCCCCCGAGTGACGTAACTTACATCGACTTAACGCAGTGTCTACACCACACTATGGCAGCGGGAGACTCTCTCCTGTCAACATAGCTTCTGCCTCTTGAGGTGCATTAATTAAGTCAATGGAAGAGTGCTCTCCCATTGATTTATTGGGTCTTCACCAGACCTGCTAAATTGATGCAGATGCATCAATCGCAGCAGCGCTGATTTAGTGTGGTAGTGAAGACACACCCTGAGAGGCTGCAGTAGGTAAACCATCTGCAACTTCAGCCCGAAATATTAATACAGGTCTGCAAAAAGCTTTAAAAGGCTTGTGGTTGCTTAGTATACTCAAGAGATTTTTGCATCCATCCCAATGGCATATTCACAAAGCCACCTAGAAAACAAATGTCATCTTCAGAAAAAGGTTTTAGAAATTTTTTAATTGCAAATTCCTATCTGACAGACCCAATACGAGCCATGGGACACCTCTGCCAAACAGTTTAAGGTCCAAACACTACATTGGCAACAGGTACCATACCCAACAAACCTTTTGTACATCCCAGTTTCAGGTCTCTCTCTAGAGATGTGCTGCCTTTGAGTAACCAAAAATGTCTACCCCTTACTAGCCTCTGTTGCCTGTACAGGAAGGGTGCAACTTATTCTGTACCCTGCACAAAGAATATGCACCATTTAAGCCTCAAAATAGGCTTAAAATGGAATTTAAGCCAAGACCAGGTCTTTTGTGGACCTCCTGCACTGATGTTAATTTCTCTTAGTCTGAACATTTTGCTACTGATCTGGAAGTAGAGCATGAAGAAGTGACTGCTTATTGTCTGTCAATCCACACCCTTCATGCTGAGTTACAAGAGCTAAGTGGTCAGTTGAAGGTAGTAGCGTCAATCAGCCACACCAGGATCACACTTTTGGAATAGAAATACCACTTATTAGGAAATACAACCCTCAAAGCAGCTTTGTAAAGGCTGCAATCCAAGTAGTATTACTTAGGGCTCAGTAAGACACCTGAGATCTGTCACATTTGGAGAAGGTTGCTTGTATCAACATCGCTGCCTCCCATGGAGCCTGCATGTCTCTGGTTATGTTATGTTTTGCCATTTTTCCCCAAGGGACACCAATGCACTGTAGTTAGGATGGTGTGCCAGGCCTCTCTCAAACCCGAGAAGGAGGTATGTGCAAATGTCACAGGACAAGCACGCCCTATCCCCTTTTTGGGTGGGGTAAGGGTTGTTATAGCCCCACAGCTAAGTCTGCATGATCACCCTTAGTCTTAGGGTAGTGCAGCCTAGAGGACAAAGTCAAATATGGCTGCCCTCTCCTTGAGAGCTGGGTGACCCAACAGCCAGAGTCAAATATGGCTGCCCTCCTTAGGAGGGCTGGGCCCCCTGACAGCCATACTCAGGGAAATGAGCCACCACCTAGGGATAAGTGGGAGCTGAGATAGGGGGTCCCAGCCCATGATCTTAGCTGCAACAAGCAACAGTGGGGATCCAGCCAAAACATGCTGATGCCCCCCAGCACAATATGACTAGTCCCCTTGGGCTACTTCCTACCCTGTTCCCTGATGCAGTGGTCTGGGTGTCTCTGGGCTCCTCAGCCTGTGCAGCTTCCAACAGTTCCAACCCTCCTTCAGCATCTGCCTGGGACTTGGCACCTCTGGCTTTCACAGTCTATGGCTTCAGCAGCTCCCTGGCTAGAGCCTGCAACGTGAATCCTCCCTTCTCAGCAGTCAGCCCTAACTGAACTGAGCTGCTCCCTTTTACACCTGGTTTCCCGCCGGAGCATGCCCAGCAGGGCTGAGGGGCTGTGGCCTCTTTGGCCTATACAGTGGAGTTAACCCCTACAGAATAAGTGTGGGGAAAGCATGCCCCATCACAGCAAGGCTATGAAGAGCCAGGTGCTGCTTGAATACCACAAACTGAGCATCAACAAGCATCTTCCCTAGATTGCTCTCATGTTGGCCTCTTAAGGTATCTTGGTGAATACAAGATGCAGTCAATTCTACAGTTGAGCATGCTTTCGTGTGTATGTATGTACCATACAGACAGAGCCTGAGGGAAAGGTTCCAGGCTTGTTTCTTTTCTCTGGCATTCAGTTAATTTGTTGCTTTTTTATAGTTGCTTTGTGTCTCACCTAACAGGTGGCCTATTAATGTTTCTTGGCAACAATTATAGTACCAATGTTTTCAGATTTTACACCATTTATGTGTGTGGCAAATGTAATTTGTGGGTTTAAAATATTTGTAGTTAGAGTGCTTGTTGCAGCTAGTGTAGTGATAAACAATATGGAAATATATAAACATGAATAATTCAATAAATGTACCCTTAAAATGCATTTGCTTCTCTCTCCACTCTTGTTGTCGCCCTATGGTCCTTGATTGCAAACCTAGGACAGCTAATCCTGGAAGACTGCAGGTTGTACAGCTGTGCACCTGCTGGCAAATTAAGGTGAATCAGAGTAAACTAAAGTCATTTTTTCTAATATAGAAAGGCATTCTATAGTGTCAGCTTTTCCAATCCACATATGCATGCTCTCAGCTGCTCCCTCTACCATAAGCACTCCACCCAGCCCTCAGATAATAATTACAAGCTATTGCGTGCCTTTGTTTCTCTCTGTATTTTTGTTAACACCGTCAGCTGAACTGATAACATTTTGCTCGTCTATGAAGTCCAACTATGCATATGAAATGATAGGCTCTAAATTAGCTATTCCCATTCCTGAACGAGATCTTAGAATCCTCATCATGGATAATTCTCTGAAAACATCTGCTCAGTGTGCAGCAGCAGCCAAAAAAGCTAACAGAATGTCAGGAACCATCAGGAAAGGGATAGCTAATAAAACAAAAAATATCATAATGCCACCACATAAATCCATAGTACGCCCACACCTTGTATACTGAGTGCAGTTCTGGTCACCCCAGCTCAAAAAAGGCATATTAGAAGTGGAAAAGGTATAGAGAAGGGCAACAAAAATGAGTATAGGTGTGGAACAGTTTCCATGTGAGGAGAAATTGAAAATACCGGGACTGTGCAGTTTAGAAAAGAGAAGAGTAACAGTGCATGTCAGAGGTCTATAAAATCATGGCTGGTGAGGAGAAAGTGAATAAGGTAGTGTTATTTATCTCTTCACATAACACAAGAACTAGAGGTCACCCAATGAAATTAATAGGCAGCAGGTTTAAAACAAACATAAGTAAGTACTTCTTTACATAACGCATAGTCAACCTGTGGAACTTGTTCAAAAATAGAACTTGGTTCAGAAAAGAATTAGATAAGTTAATGGAGGTTAGATCCATCAATGGCTACTAGCCAAAATGGTCAGGGACATAACCTCATGCCCTGGGTGTCCCTAAACCACCAGCTGCCAGAAACTGGGCCTGGATGACAGAGGATGGATTACTTGATAATTGCCCTGTTCTGTTCAGTCGCTCTAAAGCACCTGGCACTGGCCACTCTCAAAGATAGGATACTTGGCTAGATGGACCATTGTTCTGACCCAGTATGGTCATTTTTATGTTCTTGAAAAGTCCAACCTCCTCTTGATCTGGTTTCAATAATTTGTCCAAGGTATATTGGTGACTTCCGGTGACTCAGACTGTACATGCTGTGCTCCAGACCCTGAGTGTATGTCTCCACTGCAATAAGACACCTGTGGCTGGCCTGTGCCAGCTGACTCACGCTTGTGGGGTTTGGGCTGTGGGGCTGTTTAATTGTGACATAGACATTCTAGGTCAGGCTGCAGCCTGAACACTGGGACCCTCCTCATAGACTCATAGACTTTAAGGTTAGAAGGCACCATTATGATCATCTAGTCTGACCTCCTCCACAATGCAGGCCACAGAATCTCACCCACCCACTCCTGTAACAAACTCCTAACCTATGTCTGAGTTACAGAAGTCCTCAAATCGTGGTTTGAAGACCTCAAGGTGCAGAGAATCCTATCTTACAATGTCCAAAACCTGGACTCCAGCCCAAGTCTGTACGTCTATATCACAATTAAACAACCCCACAGCCCAAGTCCCATGAGCCCAAGTCAGCTGGCCCAGGCCAGCTACAGGATTTCAATTGTCATGTAGCCATACCCTCAGGGAAGGATGCTGACTTCCAGCACCTTGTAGTGGACACAGACTGGAACGAAGTCGCTCAGCGCCATAATTTTCAGCACAGTCTTAATGATCACATTAAGGATAAGCTGGCTTAGGAAAAGCCTCTGGCTAGCCTGGATATTTTTACCAATCTGTACATTAGACTTGACAGCCACCTATCTGAACACTATCAAGAAAGGAGAGTGACACGCCAAACCATGCCAGTTTTGACAACCTTAACCAATCAAAGTCCTGCCCCCACACCACAGCTCAAACCCATGCAGGTCAACATGAGCTGGAATGCCAAAGGGGAGAAGGCTCGATGCCAGGCAGGGGTCTCTGTCTGTATTATGGACAACCTGAGCATTTTTCTTTGTCTTAGTTGTGGAAGGCCCGACCCACTCCTTAACTGGGCAAGGCTCCAGCCATGAGAGAAAGGTCTGGGATGGGTGGATTTTCCTCCCTTCATTTTGGCATGCAGAGCCTTCACCTCTCCACAGGGCTCTTTGTGGAGTCCAACAAGTGGCCCCTCTCCATGTTCTGCTTTATCTGCACACCCTGCCACGCAGAAGATCAGTCTAGAAGCGCTTGTCAATTCTGGCACTTCTAGTAACTTTGTGCACTTGAAGTTTACCCAGGCATATGGGATTCCGACATAGCACCATTCCTGATCGTGTGCACTCCATTGATGAGTCCCTCCTCTTGTTGGGCCCAGTGACATGAGAGACAGCACCCTTGGAAGTCACAACAGTCAGAGCCATTGCAAACCCCTGCAGTTAGGCCTGGTTCACTCCTCATGTTTACTGGGAGTGGGCAAAGTCTGGTTTTGCTCATCATTTTGCTGTCAGTCTCGTCTCCCCAAACTCAGTTCCATGCCAGAGGCCATCAGTAGTTTAAACCTGAGGAACCCCAGCAGCCGGGGAATTCTGGAACAGTGGGGATCAGGTCAGGTGAACCTCTGTTAGCATCCGCAGTTCCCCCAGTAGCTCAGGCTGTACCAATGAAGAAAAGGGATCTGGCAGAGATGGTCAATAAGAAGATGATATATTGCTGCCACACCACTGCTATAATACCCCACTGACCACCAGCCAGGAGCCAAGGTTCCTTTTGTACATATCTAATCCCTGCCAGAGCTTGAGCTGCAGGCACTTCAAGAATACCTCCAAGAGAATCTGGAAATGTTTATCTGCCCATTCATGTCCCTGGCAGGAGCTTCAATTTTCTTTGTGACAAAAAAAAAAAAAAAATAGACAGCTTCCTGCACCCCTGCATAGACTATCAAGCCTTGAATAAGGTAAACATCCAGAATCAATACCTTCTGCCACTCATCACTGAGCTCTTTGAGAGACTTCACCCTGGTAAGATCTTTATCAAGCTGGGCCTCCATGGTGTTTATAATGTGGTCCATATTCAGGAGTGTGATGAGTGGAAGACTGCTATCCATATCTGATAGGGCACTCTGAGTATTTGGTAGTGCTCTTCAGATTGTATAATGCCCCTGTGATGTTGCAACTCTTCATCAGTGATACTTTTAGAAACATATAGGATCAGTTCATAAAGATCTACCTTGACAATATCCTCATCTTCTCTGAGGACCAGGTCCCCCACAACCAACATGTGTGCCGTGTCTTGGAAAGGAGCCTTTCCACGACATGGCACACATGTTGGTTGTGGGGGACCTGGTCCTCAGAGAAGATGAGGATATTGTCAAGGTAGATCATTATGAACTGATCCAATATGCTACGCTGGAGAAGTGTACATTTGACCAGAGCACAACTGAGTTCCTGAGGTACATCATTTGCCCTGAAGGGCTGACAGTGGTACCACATAAGTTACCTGCCATATACAGTTGGGCACTCCTGAGGGATGTGTGACGAGTAGAATGATTACTTGGTTTTGCCAACTTTTACTAGCATTTTATCAAGGGGTTTTCCCATTTGGTAGCCCCTGTGATGGTGCTCCTCTGGGAGGCCAATTTGTCTGGTCTCCTGATACTCAATCCACCTTTGACCAGCTAAAAAGAGCTTCCACCGCAGATCCCATGCTCATTTAGCCAGACTTTTTCTGTCCCCTCCAGTTCTGGCACTGTCTGCACTTATTACAGGGTGGGGCTAGCTGGGCCCAAAGGCTCTCTTTAACTCCTTCTGTGCTCGTGGATGATTTCTCTGCTTCACCACAAGAGCTCAAGGAAAAAACCTAAACGACCTGAACTGAATTTTCTTAAATTTCCTTCTACCTAAAATGAACTTTGTGCTGAGCCCAAGCAGGCAAATCTCAATCCAAAACAGAATATGAGTCAGAAAGTTAGAACCCCCAAAAACGTGAGGTTAAAATTGGCAGTGTAACCCAACTGGAACTATAGATTTTGTTACTAGTGGGAAATAAAAAATAGATACGGCCAAATTCTGGTGCCCCTGCTTACACTAAGTAGCACCTTGCTCTGCAGATAGCCCCATTGATTTCAATAGGCCCATGTGATTCACCAAGTAAGAGATTATCCAACATTCATAAGAGTGGCAGAATCTGAGCCATGGGATTATCTTGCTTACCACTGGAATAGGGGGCATGGATCTGCATTCATGTTGCGCTCGCCATCAGTACCTGGCTTGGGCAAGCTAATGATCCAGCCATTGGACTAAATTTGGTGATGAATCCTGGTCATGTGCCACCTGAGGCCCATTGCACACACATTGAGAAGACCACTGGAATCATAGATTCACAGAGTTAAAGGCTGGAAGGGACCATGACATAATGCAGAATAGAGAATTTCTCTTAGTGCTTCCTGAATCAAGCCCAATAGCTAGAGGATCTCTTTTTTAGAAAGGCTCCAAGAAAATAAAATGCATCTATTCAAGAGTGCACAGAAACTCTACACATGAATTTAGGACAGAAAGTGAGGAAAATCACATTTGCTTATAGCCGTAGGGGGAGTTTAAGTAATCGAAGGGTAATGGACTATTTGGAATTTTCCCATAATACTCCTGGACTTGTGGAAATTTTTCATAGATTTTTTGAGGCCAGAAGGGACCATTAGATGATCTGGTCTGAGCTGCTGTCTGACACAGGCCATAGACTTTCAGCCACGTACTCCTGTTCTGAGCCCAATAATTTGTATTTGACTAATGTATGTCTTCCAGAAGGGCATCCAGGTTTGATCTGATGACAAGAGCAGATGGAGAACCCATCACATCCCTTGGTAGGGTGTTCCAATGGTTAATTACCCTCACTGTTAAAAACTATAATGTAATCAGGAACTTGTTTACCCAAGATGTTGCCTTATCGACTAGACAAACTTCAACAGATTGTTCCTATCCCATGTACTGTAAAGCAGCAAAGTTCCTTCACAAAGAATAGTCTTTAAATATAAATTGGATCATGAGAGATATAATTCATATCAGAACTTAATTTTGTCAGGGGGTCTGATTAGCTCAAGATACAGATGGAATCTAAAAGTATAAGACCAGAGAGTGGATGTTATCATTTATTCTAGAAACTCTTATGTGAAAAACCCACACCGTGTGTGCTGATGGCTTATATTTTACAGAAGAGATTTTAGTTACCCTTTGGAAGCTATGACTGAGAAATGCCCCCATAAGATATCACAGATGGTTCTTTCCATGGACTGTTTGGCAGACATGCCGGAAAATTACACTGGAAAGTTGGCTCTCAGCGAGGCTTTGTACTAAGACGCTAACGTATGGGCAGTAATGCTTTATAATAACATGATTTAAAAAAAATTCTTTTCCAAATTATAAACCCGGTTGCAAGCTACCAGCATGAAATTTCACATCTTTATGAAAATGAAAGAGCTGAACTAACAGATGTCACTGAAACTGGAGTGCGGCATCACACATTTAAATAGTGCTCTTACTTCTGACACATCCTTACTCGGCCACAAGAGTGCACTGTTGCCAGTGAAATGATGTAAAGCAAACGAACGGGCAATGAGTCTCACTGAGGGGTGGGCAGGGAAACAGAGGAGAGAGCAGGGAACGGGGCTAGTACAACCCCCGCCCCAGGTTCCAGTCTCTATCCCAATGCCCCAAAGATTCCCTCCACTTGCAGGGTGTCAACAGGTCCATAGATGCTAGATTTCCCTGCTCCTTTCAGTTCCTTCTTTACGACAGGGAATATAATCGAAGGGTCAACATGAAGCCACAATGTACAAACCTGTAGGTTACATTTGGCTTTTCTTGCCCCCACCCCCCAAGTTTATTTTTGCCTTTGGTCTCCATGACATTTCCTCTTCTCTGTTAATTCCTTTTCTCCCTTTTATTTTCTCTTCCATTTTTCACCATCTCTGTTTCTTCCCACTCTTTGGCTCCCCTCATTTCTTTTTATCCCCAATCACTTTCCATTCCCCCTTTCACCAGGGCTCCCCATCCTTTTACATGTGTCTCAATCCCAGCTTGTCCCCATGTTTCTCTCTTTATCCTACTACCACCCCCTGCACCTTCCCACTCCCACCATCCTTTGGTGCACCACTCTCAGTCTCACTTGCTCTGGTAGCCTCTTCTCCATCTCCTTCCCCATCCCACCCCACCCTTGTTCCTGTCTGTCCTCCTTTCCCTCTTTATCATTCCTTTTTTCCCCTCAGCTCATTGCTTGTCTTCTTCCATTTTCCCTCAGTCAGGCTCACAGGCACATTCTTCTTCCTCTCACCTGCCATGGGCTGAGGGAGCTGCTGATGGGATGGGGACAGTCTCTTTTCTTTCTCCCTTCCAGGCACAGAGGGAAGCTGGTTTTCTTCCCCTTGTTCCTCCATGTGGCAATGGGAACTGGTGGAAGCCGCACAACTGCCTACACTACTGAAAAGCTTGGATGACAGCATCCTCTTGGCTGACACCAACCTCTGCCCCCACCTACTATTTCAACCACAAGAGAGAGGAAAAAAAGACACGAACCAGCTTTTAATTAGGACAGGCGCCAAATTTAAAGTGAACTGAAACAATGAGCTCAAGAATTATCTTCTTTGGGGCCTGCCTGGACAGGCTCCATCTCTTTAGAGCTTTTCTGTTCTAGTCAATGCCACAATCATGGTCAATGTGCCGGCACCTGCCAGCATTGGGATATCCACAGCCAAAAGTCCTGACATTTTGGAGGCAGTCCGGATGCTGGAGAAATCCCTCAAAGCCAAAGATTGAGGCTATATTTTTCACGCCTCCAGGTGACGCAAGAAACACAGGCACAACTCAGGGAAAAGGCAGCTTTAAGCCGGAGCACACAGCTAGGAGGATTCTGGTCTGATCAGGGGACAAAACAGCTGAGTGTAAATCATGATATTGTTCTGTGCAATGTTGTTGTAGCCAGGTCAGTCCCAGAATACCAGAGAGATGAGGTGGGAGAAGTAATAGCTTTTGGTGGCCCAACTTCTGTTGGTGACAGAGACCAGCTTTTGAGCTACACAGAGCTCTTCTCAGATCTGTGACTGAAGAAGAGCTCTGTGTAGCTCAAAACTGTGGATCTCTCACCACAGGAGTTGGGCCACTAAAAGATATTACCTCACTCACCTTGTCTCTCTCTTGTGTAACTAGGGTTGCCAACTTTCTAATGGCACAAAACTGAACACCCCTGCCCTGCCCCAATGGCCCCCCCTTTCCCCTCCCCTTCTCTGAGGCTCCGCCCTTGCTCGCTCCATCCCCCCTGCCTCTGTCGCTCACTCTCCCCCACCCTCACTCACTTTCACTGAGCTGGGGCAAAGGATTGGGGCGTGTGGGGGGGTGAGAGCTTTGTTTGAGGGTGTGGGCTCTGGGATGGGCCAGGGATGAGGGGTTCAGAGTGCGGGAGCGGGCTCCAGGCTAGGGCAGGAGGTTGGGGTGGGAACTTCAGCTGGAGGTGCAGGGTCTGGGGTGGGGCCAGGGATAAGGGGTTTGGGGTGCAGAAGAGGTCTCCAGGCTGGGGGGTTCGGAGTGCAGGATGAGGTGCAGGTCTTGGGTAAAGGAGGGGGCTCCTGGCTGGGGCAGGGAGATGGCGTGTGGGGTGGTGGTGCGGGCTCCGGAAGGGAGTTTTGGTGAGGGAGGAGATTCTGGGCTGGGGCAGGGGGATTGGTGTTCAGGACAGGGTTCAGGGTGTGGGGTCCTGGCAGCATTTACTGTGGCTCCCAGGAAGCGGCCGCCATGTCCCTGCAACCCCTAGGTGTAGAGTGGGCAGGGAGGCTCCGCACGCTGCCCTCATGCCTGCGGGTGCCACCCCTGAAGCTCCCATTGGCCGTGGCTCCTGGCCAATGGGAGCTGCTGAGCCAGCACGAGGGGTGGGGGCAGTTTACAGAGCCTCCCTGGCTGTCCACATGTGCCTAGGAGCCAGAGGGACCTGGTGGCTGCTTCCGGGAGCCACGTGGAGCTAGGGCAGGCAGGGATCCTGCCTTAGCCCCAGGCCCCTGCTGCGCCACCAATTGGACTTTTAACAGCCTGCTTAGCAGTGCCGACCGGAGCCGCCAGGGTATGTTTTTGATCAGGTGTTCCAGTCAAAAAGTGTAAATTAGGCCACCTCAGAGCTGCTCTGTCCTATGCAGTGTCTATGCCAGGGAAATTCCATCCAGGGGCAGGTTAGGCAGTATCACAACTCACATACACTGTCATAGCACGGTGTGCAGGCTGCTGCAGAGGGCAGCAATAGACAGGCAAAATTGCTGAGGTTGGGTACTTTTGGGAAGCATCTGGTCTTCAGCACGTTCTTCAGTCCAGAAGAGGAAGCTGGGTATATTTGGACCCTCTCAATTCTATTTGCTCCTCTCTGCATTACTCCATTCAGTACTCCCATTTACCCCCTCATTTCTGCCTCATGTTAGTACTGACTGGAATGGTGCCCCCTGGTGGCTGTTTTGGGTGTTCGCTTCACAGAGTGCCAGCAATCTTCAGGCAACAACAACTGGCAGCAGGAATCCACTAAAATCTACCCTTGTCTCCACTGGAACAACATTACATGTGTGCTTTAGTGTGGTAAGCTGCCAAAAAGCACTCTCTGACTGAACAAGCCACAGGATGTCTTCAACTCTTTCAGGTAAGAAATTACATTCTATTCAGTTCTTATTCCACACCCATCCCCAGGGTATCTCGGTACTTTCCAGGGGTGTATGGTACAACATGACTAGCATTGTATAATATATACAAGTAATATTATTATTATTGTTATTTTAAAATCATTGATTTAAAAAAAAATAGCAGAGGTGGGCCAATGAGTTCAGCTTAAAAAAAATGGCAAGACTATTACGTGTACATAGCACCTGCTGTCCACAAGGATACCAACGTGCCTTACAGACTTGGTACACTAATTTACAGAATAGGCTCACAACTCTTTGGAGCAGGAGGGGCAGAATACTGTGGCCAAAGGAAACTACAAAGGGAATTTTAAGTTGGCAAAATATAATTACCCAAAATGGACAGATTTTAATAAAAAGAAAAAGCAACTGTGCTTCCTTTTAGTGAAACTTTGGGTAAAATGGAAGTAATCTTTTTGTTTTTAACAGTAAATAGGCCAGATCTTTAGCTGCTGTAAACTGGTGTTGCTCTGCACTGAAATCAACAAGGCTATTCTGATTTGCTGCAGCTGCGGATCTGTCCTTTCAAACTCATTCCTGGAAACACTCTCCTCTAATCTGGCTGGATAGAACATCCTGATGTTTCATCAATTTGCAAGAAAACTGCTGTCAGGACAGACACACATTCTGGCAGCGCTGATGAAAAAGAAAATACTCTAAAACTCGTTAACATACTTCACATTATCCAAGTTGATTTGAAAAGCATTTCCTAGGCTCTTGCACTCAAAGAAATATTTCCGGTTTTTTTTTCCTAGGAAGCATCATTACTGCTTGCATTGTATTTGCAGACCAATTTTCTTTCAGAATAAAAAGCAAACTGCAGTATGGATGACTTTAGGGATGATAGGCATTAGAGATGGAAAAGACCCCTGAGGTCATTCTTTCCATTCCCTTCCAGTGCATGACTGTTCCCTACACTCAGTGCTTTGTCCTCTCTGGTTTGAAATGACTCATTGATAAGGTTTCCACCACTTCCTTTGGGAGATTATTCCACAGCCTACTTGACTTCAATGTTAGGATGTTTTCCTTGATATTCAGCCTAAATGTTTCTCTGTTCTGTTTCCTCCCTTCACCCTTAGTTACGGCTGAACCCACCCTAAACAATTTCTTTCCCTCCTTGCATCCACATCATGTTTGTGCATATCAGGAAAAAATGTGAACAGGTCACATTCTAGTCAGCAGAAATTTGGGTAAAGGTTCTGCCATGACGCTGTCATCAGGTGCACTGCAGGGAGGAAGTAATGTCACATTGGCTGTTCATGTGTTTTGTGTACTCTGGGCTCAATCTACTGCTCACTGTAATTAATCAGAGTCTATCTAGTAACTTCAGGGGGTGCTGGATCAGGCTTTCTGTTAGAGAAGTGGGCCTTCCAGAAAGGTGTAGTGAAGGCCACTTCCCTCCCACCATGCACTATCCTCCATAAACAACATAAAACAAGCAAAGAGACAGCAATGGAAAACTGCCTCAGGCTCAACAAAGAGCTAGTTTTCCCCACTCTGCACTTGAGAAATATTATATTTGTCTTACTGTAGCACCTATGAGCTCTAGCCAGGGACCAGGACACACTGTGCTAGGTGCTGCACAAACACAGAAGAGTTTACAATCTAAGTAGCCAACAGAGGTTTTGTCCTAGGGTCACTGCTGGAACAGAACGAAACTCAGCAATTGCAAACTGTACTTCACTGTGTTATTAGCTATGCTTTGCAAGAGAAATGAACATGGTTGTAAAATGGCACTGGAGGCCACCACGTAGGGATTAACTGGGTCTGTCCTGTCACTCTCTTCTTGACTTTCCTTTCCTTTCCTTTCCCTTGCAGTAGCCTGTACTCTCTTGTAGTAAGAACAGCACCAGGTAGTAAGTGTTTCCAGGATCTGGCCCTTTGCTAGTAAGCATATGTATTTTATTATAAAAAGTAAGATGTTTTATGAGAAAAAACAAAATAAATCCCTCTAGATGAAATAATATATATTTTAGAAATCATTTTCCAAGGCATTATTTATACATTGTAATAATAATTACAGAACAATGAAGATTTTAAAATTATATTTATTGATTTCCATAAGACAGTAGTAATTTGGCAGACCAAAAAAAAGGCCAGACAAACCAGAGACTGTGAATACAGCATAATGAAAAGTACAGCGCAAGCAGATTTGACTTGAAGGCTGGGCACCAAACATTTTCTTGATGTCTTTTGAGGAATTAACAAAGCATCCAAGTGGCTCTCTCTGCACTACAGAAGTCGAGCAGGTTCTCTTTGATTATTAGTTAAGCCTGTTCCCAAAAAATAGGCCTCATAGATTTGCAAAGGATTATGGGAAAGCTGTTTCTAGGTCCTTTTTCCCAATTGCATTCATGCCTCAGTGCCTCAGTGTACAGGGTCTGATCCTGAGAGGTGCTCAGCACCTGCATTTCCCACTGATTTCAACATCAGCTCAGCATCTAGCAAGAGGGTTTACTATGGTTAGGACAACTCAGTGTTTAATGTTTATAAAAGGCAACAGGATGAAATGTTAATTAGCATAAAATAGCTGTTTCCTATTAGGTTGTGAGCCATGAACCTATGAAGACCATTGGTTATATGGAGCTGGGAATCTTGGGACAGATGTGGCTCTCTCATAATATTCGGATAGATTGTCCTCTCCCAAGGTAAAACCCATGGGATTGAGCTCAGGAGAAGAAATTTCCATAAGCATCAAGTCACAGAGATCCCTCTACATTGTTCTATCAGGAGAGAGGAGCTCCACAGAATATATAATATACAGCCTGAGGGCTGGGTTACCTTTTTGGAAATCTCCATAAGGTCAGATGGGATGATTGGTGTCACCACAGTCATGAGCCACTCCTAGCCTGCCCCGCTCCTCCCCTGCATGGATCCTGGTCCTACAAAGCATCTTCTGATGGTCCTGGGGATGGACAGTGCTATCGAACCACTTGAATTCCCCCCATCCATGGAGATCTGTTTGGGTCCAGTCCTTGGATAACAGTGGGATGAGCTGGGCTTTAGAATTAATACAGAACTTTTTGACATTCAAAATACTTTACAAACAAATAATTAAGACAACCTACTCCCTGTGAGGTGGGATTTTATAGATGGGGCAATAGAGGCAAAGAGAGATAAAATGAGTTCAGAGAAAAATGAGTCTCAGAACCCTTGTGAGGTATGACAGGTACAAATCCAATGAATGCTTGAAAAATGAAGAACTAGTTTCTTTGATTCTATTTGGCTCACAGGCCCAAGACTTCATTCTGCAATGGGCTACTTTTCTTCATCTTCCAGGTGTAATGCCAACAGACTCAGGTAATTTGTGGGCAGGACTGAACCTGGGACTACTGAAACTTAGTGTGTGAACCTCTACTGAATGAGCTAAAAGCTACGTGGCTAATAGCCAAGGCTGTAGCAGACTCATCAATCCCTCTTAGGGCTAGTTGCCACTAGAGAGGGACAGATTACCACACCAAGCAGGCATGGATTACACCCACACAACTTCTCCTCCCCAGACTCATCTGAGTATCCTCTCTGGGGCCTTCAAAGTAGGCCATCCTGTAAGACTCCAGGTGGTAAAATCTGAGGAGGATCCAGATTTAAGTGGCTTAGAAAAATCTGACTTCAGAGGATGACAGGGACTGGGAACTCATTCACCTCCTCCCAGACAATTTCAGCTGACTTTCCCCTCATCTCTTGGAGGGCCCAACTCACAGCTTGTGAACCTCTCTTCTACCAGGGCCAGCTCCAGTGTTCTTGTGATTGGTGGCACTTCAGCGGCAGCTCTACTGCCACCGCCGAAGAGCTGGATGTGCCGCCCCTCTCTGTTGGCCGCCCCAAGCACCTGCTTGCTGCCCTGGTGCCTGGAGCCAGCCCTGGTAGCTACACAGATTGACCATTATAATTTAAAGAGCCAATAGGTCAGCATTACTCCCCTGGGGATGCAGCCTCCAACTTCACGAACTCTTCCTTCATTTTCTACCATCTAGTAAACAGGAAACCAGACACTGCTCCTCGATGTCAGGCAATATCTCACCACCAAGCTACTGAGAAAGGCTCTGGAAGGCTGTTTTTGGTGGGAGTTATTCATGGTATTCAGAATTCGTGATTTTATAATCCAGGCAGTGAGAAAATATCCTGAAACTTAGGTTAGATTTTATAACAGTATAAAACAGATGGATGTCTGTGGAAGAAGTTTCTCCCTGTTTTCATTGGAGATGGAAATGAAATTAAACTTGACTCCAAACATGCCAAATTTTGAGGACATTTGCATCTATATATGGATCCAAAATTTTAAAGCAGACTCCTTTCCTTGTAACTGGCTGAATCAAAAGCCAGCATGTCAACATTCCCAAATCTGAAGCAAGTTAGGATCTGCCTTTTGCATCCAAAACTCATCTTTAGTTAACAATGAACACTGCCCCGGGGATAGATTTGACCAATGGAATCTTCTTACCAGGACAGTCACAGTCTATCCTGTTTTGCCTACCCTATTTTGATTCCATTATAGTATGATCATTACCCACTGCTGGCCTTGAGGACACCTTTGTGGGCCAACTTTGCCTACTCATTTTCATATGTTGGCTGCCTCCACTGGATTTGACAGTTGTGTAAAAGAGAGAAAATAAATCATCACAGTATAAGAATTATTACATTGTAGATACTTTTAAACATCTTTCCCCACTGTACAACCAAAATAGATGGTTATTTTTTAAAGATTTTTGCTTTGGTAGATAAATGCTTCCCCCCTACCCTCTTAAAACACAGAATAATTATATAAATAATATGTAAAATATTATATATAATATACAATCTATATATAATGTTTTACATATTATATACACCCTATTATCAGTCATTCCAAATATATAATCAATCAAAATGTAATGATAATAGTCAGTGAAACAAACTTTCTAGTACATATCAGTCTACACAGAAACAACATTTAAATTCTATAGTGTCACTCAACAACCTAGTCTCCTCATTCCCTGAAGCAATGACCCACATATTACTATCTTTGCTGCAGAGCATTAAGGAGCTCCCCCATCCCCCTACGCATACTCCTATTCATAGATCCTGTGTTAGAAGTTAGAGAAAGTGGTGGGTGTAAAAGAAGTCGGGGTTGGCAGACTGAAGATATAAGGTGAATTGAGAAAGTACTTCTGTAGAGCAGAGCCAGTGGGTGCAGAAGAACCGATGTACATCACTCCACCTAAATTAGGCTGCAAAAGAAAAACAAGATTCCTGGTAAGTTTTAGAGGTGGAGTAAGTGCATATAGCATTAAACCAATACTCCCTAAATTGCCTTTAGTTAGTTAATTTATTTTTCTTTCCCCTTAATGATTGAAGGGCTCATGAATGGTGCAGGAGACTGAGGTCTTCCTCAGCCACAGAACAGATAGAGTAGCAATGCAAATATTCGCCATGGCAATCAGCTGATTTGCCTCAACCCTGATCTGGAAAGATTATTCAACTGTCCATTCAGTTGCTGGTCCTTCTGCTGAGACTGCCACAAGGGAGCCAGTTGGGAGGATGTTGTGAGCTCTGTGCACATTTGTTCACTAGGAACTGGGTTAAGACCACCAACTCATTGACATTTTAGTCACATGTGTTCTGAGAGAAATTCTACGCAGCCTCTCAGAGGTAAAATTGGTAAATCTTAGTCTTTCTCAATTCTTTGAGCCATCCAGTACCTCCTCTATCTCCTTTAAGTGACATTAGACAATGGAATGAGTTGAAGGTCACTAGTTCAAAGGCATCAAGCAAAATAATAATATATTAATATTAGTGGGTGACAAAAGTGACTAATAATTTTAGGTATCTTAGAGAGATCTCATTTTCAGAAAGTGATGAGTGCCCCTCTTTTGAAAATCAGACCCCTCTGAAGTGTCTCCAGATGAGCCCCCCCATGGAGGCATCCAAAAATCACCAATCACCTTTGAAAATTGTTAATAAATATTGCAAAAACTAAAATGATCTGAACTGGGGAAAAACAATGGCATATTTAAATGTACCAATATATTAAACTCTAACAAGATTATATATCAAATTAATTTATTGTTTTCCATATTGAAACTCGAAGGGGAACTGACATTTCTGCCACTGTACCGAAAATTTTGTGCCAAGAAGCTGATATCATCATGACCTTGTGATCTGTAACTGAACTTCAGCTTTCAGTCAGTATACAAATATACCAATGTCAAAGCCACAGTGGCTAAGAAGCATTCTTTGATTGTTGCTTTAAATAATTATATGGAAATTTAAAACCTAATTATTGGACCATTGAAAACAGGTGTGAAGTCATTACAATGATAATGCTAGAGCACTCACTTGGCATAGGATATAGAGCCTTAATTCATACCCTGGTGAGATCAATAGGAGTTTTGATATGGGCTTTGTGCTCAGGCTCTGTGTTCATTATTAGCAATAATGTTTGCGGACTTATACTGTGCTTCTTATTGAAAAGATTCCAAAAACCCCATCAGAGGCATGTTCTGTCTTTGGCTGTGCACATGTGGGTCCAATAGCTTTCCAGAGGACAGGTCTGCATACATAAGGCAGAATATGTCCTTTAGAGATTGCCAGTTCCTGAGAAACACTGCTTCTAACCTGGTGCACATACAACACGTTCAGAGCAACTCCTGCTCACCACTATTTACTTAAAATGCACACTGTAAGAAACGCAGATTTTTCACATCTGAAAAAATCTTGGTCACACGTCACTTTTTTGTACATACAGAGATGGGAGCTGAGTCTAGGATTGCTGCATGATAAAAACATCCTCTAGAGGAATAAGGAAGAAATTGTGTTTTGAAAGGAGGTGACCTAGTGGTTAGAGAAGATGAGTAGGTGTCAGGTGGAATCCTGAGTGCTAAAACTGACCTTGGGAAAGTAGTACAATTTCTCAGTGCCTCAGTTTAATAATATCTAATTCATAAGGGTGTTTATGAGGCTAATTATTAATTAATCTTGTTCCAGTGGTTTGAGATCCTCATATGAAAGTAGCAAAGAATTATTATTATAATCCAATCCCCAGGTCTGGTTTATGATCAACTACCTACAGGGATTTAAACAAAAACCAACAACCCTGAAACAAAACTGCCCATTGGCAGGTGCCTTGGCATGCAGCTAGTCTTTTATGATCCCTTTCGGCTATAGAATATTTTTAGACACAAACACACCCACTACATAACATTATAGAGTGGAAAGTATTCTCTTTTGTGAAATGTGCATCTTTTTATGTTGGGCTGTGGAATCCAAGACTGAATTTAGGAACATTGGCATTCTAATAGCAAGGCAAACTACTTGCCCATCTAGTCCAGTATCCCACAGATGAGAGTGGCCAGTATCAGTCCAGATGCTTCAAAGAAGGATACAAGAAACACTATAGTGGACAATTATGGAATAACATCCTCATAGGATAACTCTTGGCCTCAAATGCATCTTTTAGCAATGAGTTCCACAGATTAATTATGCATTGAGGGGAAGAGTTTCCATTTATTTGTTTTTAATTTTAATTTTATTTAATGTCCCTTTGTTTCATATATCAGGAGAAAGGATAAATAGGAACACACTATTTACCTTCTGTATAGCATAGTTTATTTTCTCTCATGTTTCCTTTTATTCATCTCCAAACCACAAAATTGAATCTTTTCAATATAAAACTTTTCATCTAATCATTTAAATTACCATCTCTGGACCCATCTATTTCTGCAGTATTTTTTCTGAGATAAGATGACCGGGACTGAATACAGCATACTAGATGTGGTCATACTATTGGCTTATCTATGAATGAAACCATAGCACCCTTGATCTACAGAAAGTAAGAAAGAAAGAAGTGTTTATCCAATAAACACCAGGAAAACACTGGAAATGGTTATTTGTATATAAGTGTTTGTCTAGTCTACATGGAGCAGTAGTGTGGATTATGGGAGTGTGATTTCTGAAGTGCACTAACGCATTGCAAATTAATTGATCTGTGTAGACCCAGATGGTGTGCACTGACGATTCCTAAGGCCTGGTCTACACTGGGGCAGGGGCAGGGGGAATCGATCTAAGTTACGCAACTTCAGCTACGTAGCTGAAGTCGACGTACTTAGATTGACTTACTGTGGTGTCTTCACTGTGGTGAGTCGACTGCTGCTGCTCCCCTGTCGACTCTGCCTGCACCTCTCACGGCAGTGGAGTACAGGAGTCGACGGGGGAGTGCTTGGGGGTCGATTTATCACGTCTAGATTAGATGCAATAAATTGATCTCTGCTGGATCGATCGCTGTTCGCCAATCCGGCGGGTAGCGTAGACATACCCTTAGTGTGCTTTAACATAGTGCTGTTTGAAACAGTGTTATGTTGAAGTGCACTAAGGAACATTATAAAGAGATTACTCAGTACACTGTATTACAATAGAAAGCCCCCAAACTACTACATAAAACTCAAAATTGCTAAAAATAACCCATCCCAAAATGAAATTAACAAACCCCCCAAAATAGAACTCCTATTATTTTCTATCCACTTCCTTATATGTCCTAACATGATTTACCTTTTTGACTGCTGCTGTACATTAAGCAGAGATTTTCACTGAGCTGTCCACAGTGACCAAGTATTTTTCCTGAGTGGTTACAATTAATTTAGAACTCAGCAATGGTTAAGAGCAATTAACTTGTTTCTTCCAAAGGTCATTATCTTGCATTTTACAATAGTAAATTTCATCTGCTATCGTAATGTCTGCCTGCCTACATTTGTTAGATCCTTCTGAAATTCTTCAGTCTTCTCTAGTTTCAAGTGGCCTAAATTATTTTGTGTCATCTGCAAATGTTATCACCTTATTGCTCACCCTCTTTTCCATTTTGTTAATAAACATAGTAAACACCACGTCATAGGACAGTAACTCCTCACTTAAAGTCGTCCCGGTTAACATTGTTACATTGTGATCAATTAGGGAACATGCTCATTTAAAGTTGTGCAATGCTCCCTTCTAATGCCGTTTGGCAGCCACCTGCTTTGTCCACTGCTTGCAGGAAGAGCAGACCATTGGAGTTAGCTGGTGGGAGCTTGTAATCAGGGTGGACTGGCAGCCCCTCCTCAGCTCCCTGCTTCCCTAAGTTCCCTGTGCTGCCTCTGCCCAGCAGGCTAGCAATTGTGAGCACTGAGCTGTCCCTCCCCCTCTGCCATGTGCTGCTCCTGCCCTCTGCCTTGGAGCTGCTCCCAGAGACTTCTGCTTGCTGTACAGGGGGAGGGGGAATTGGGGGGCTGGCAGGGTATCCCCCTCCCCCTCCCCCCTGCTTACCCCATTTCCATAGAGCAGGGGGCACACATGAAAGGGTTCAGGATGGAGGGAGCTTCCAGGCAGCAGCTGGTCTCAGCAAGCTGATCTAATTAACAAGGCAGTGTATTTAAGACTGGGGTCAGCTGCTTAAAGGGGAAATGTGCATCTCTTGCTCTCAGACACAGGGTGTCTCTGTGTCTCTGTCTCTGTCTCTGTCTGTGATGCTCTCCCCCCTCCTTCCATGCCTGCTGCCTTGTAGAGTGAGGCTACATTAACAACCAGTTAACCCTTGAGGGCTCAGCCAAATGCTAATTTATCGTTTAGCAGTAAGGCATTCCCTGGGAAGTATTCCACTCTCTGACTCCTCCACCTCAACCCAGCTTCACAATCATCATCGCTGTGTACCAGTATTAAATTGTTTGTTTAAAACTTATACTGTGTGTGTGTCTGTGTGTGTGTGTGTGTGTGTGTGTGTGTGTGTACACAGAATATAGTCTTTTGTCTGGTGAAAAACATTTCCTTGGAACCTAACCCCCTCATTTACATTAAATCTTATGGGGAAATTGGATTCACTCAGCATCGTTTCGCTTAAAGTCGCATTTTTCAGGAACATAACTACAACATTAAGTGAGGAGTTACTGTACACAGATTCTTAGGGCACTCCGCTATTACTCTTTCACCACAGTGAAAATGTGCTATTTATTTTGCATTTTGTTTTCTGTCTCTTCATCAATTTCTAACAGCACTTTACCTGTACTTTAATATGTTTTACAATATGGCCTAATAATAAGAGCTCATAGATATTGAATGGAAATATTTTTCAGTTAAATTCACAATGACATCACTTTTTATTTAAGCAAAAGTTGACCCCAATGATCCTCATGACACTTTGATATGATGCTTTTAAAATATTTCTATGTTTGGGTTGTACTGGACTCCATCCTTAAAATGACAGTGTCAAAGAGCACCATGAAAGCATCTGGCTGATGTTTCAAGATCATTATATTGTCACACATCACACTCAAACAATAGTTCTGACATCTGCTGCAATTAGATCACTCGTGCATACTTGTCTCCTTGCATCAGTGCTGTGTGTACTCACTAGGAGTGCTTGTGGTGATGCATCATGGGGTACACCCTGGGGAGGTAACCCAGTGTACAACTTGCCATCGCCCACAGCACTGCCTTTTGGGACATTTTGGCAATGTATGAGGGGGCAGAAATGAGTTGGCAGGAGTAACTGGGAGCAAGGCGTCAAGTTCCTATCATGCACCCTTTTCCATCCCATAGTTTTCACACCATTTTTAAAAATCCCACAATCCCATGCAGTGCTGTTCACCCTTTCTGACTGAAACATGGAGCCTTTGCAGCTCTGCACTACTGCATTCCAAACGCGGGACAAATGATCTTCCAGTATCTGCAGAGCCGCAGGAAGAATTGCCGCAGCAGCAGGGGACCTCATGAGTCCATGGAGGACACATTGCTGTGGGACACAGCAAAAAACAATTCAAGGTTGTTGGTGGCATTCACAGAGCAGTGGCAGATGGTGGAGAGCTGCTTCTGGGCCTGAGAAACAAGTCTGTAGTGTGGGTTTGGGATGATTAGCAGTGGCTACAGGACTTTTGGATGTGTAATGCCACATTCCTGGATCAGTGTGCTCAGCTCACCCCAGCCTTTTAGGACAGGGACACCAGAGTGAGAACTGCACTGACAGTTGCAAAATGAGTGGGAAGCACTCCGTGGAAGCTTGCAATGCTGGATTGCTATTGGTCAGTGGGAAACCATTTTGGAGTGAGAAAATTCACAGACAGAACCATTGTCATGCAACTATGTAGGGCTATTGTCTCCTACTTCACAGCACTGTGACTCTGGGCAATGTGCAGGACCTAGTGTTGGATTTGCAGCAGTGGGGTCCCAGAACTGCATTGGGTCAATAGATGACACACACATCCCTATTTTGGCCCCAGCCCACCTTGTCACACAGCACATCAACAGAAAGGGCTGCTTTTCTGGGGTTATGCAAGTGTTGGTGGATCACCAGGGATGCTTCACCAACATCAATATTGGCAGGTCAGGGGAGGTACATGATGCTCTCGTTTTTAAGAACATAGGACTGTTCAGAAAGCTGGATGCAGGGACATTCTTTCTTGACTTGGGATTTCCATTGGTGATGTTGAAATGTTAATAGTAATCCTGCAGGACCCAGCATACCCCTTGTTTCCCTGGCTCATGAAGCCATACACCAGCCAACTTGACAGCAGCAAGGAAAAATTCAACTACTGGCTCAGCAGGTGCAGAATGACAGTTGAATGTGCTCTCAGTAGATTGAAGGGACGTTGGTGTTGTTTACATTGTAAATGACAGATTCTCCGTAACGTGAGAATCTTTAAATCATGATTTGAGGAATTCAGTATGTCATCCAGAGGTTCTGGGTCTACTACAGGAGTGGGTGGGTGAGGTTCTGGGGCTTTCAATGTGCAGGATCTCAGACTAGATGATCATGGTGGTCTTTTCTGGCCTTAAAGTCTACAAGTCTACTCATAAGATTGGATCTGAGTGAGAAAAAGTAACCCAGTGATGATAGCTGCCTGTTGTGTCCTGCACCATATCTGTGAGGCAAAGAAGAAAAGTTGAGGGTAAAGGTGGAATGGCTGTCTGATGAGTTTGAAGAGCCAGACACAAGGACAATCAGAAGAGCTCAGTGCTGAGTTATGCAGTTGTGGGAGGACTTGGAAGAGTGCTTTAATAGTCAGCCACAATAACATGGTATGGTTAACTGTGCTGTACCTGGCCCTGAAGTTTTGGGGGCTGTTAGGAACTGTATGGTGTTTGGTGTACATCAATGAATATAACACTGTCTGTTAATGCACCTATGAATTTTGTTGTGCTTGCTGTACATTTATAATAATTACACTGTGTTTGTCACTGATCCTGTGAGTTCAGTTACCCTGTGTATGGCAATGGTGCTTTCCGAAGTCATTGCAGACTGGCAGGGGAAAATATCCTACTGCAGAGGAAGAAATAAGGCTGCCATCCCCAAAATCCCTAGCATTGCAGAGTACCTCCAAGACAGTTTCATCAAGATGTCTCAGGAGGATACAAGGGACATCCCTGTGCACATAAACAACCTGCTCCACATGCCCACCCTGGGGAATGAAGAGCAGTTGACAATCACTATCTCTTCCAGTACAAGTAAAACAATGAAAAGTCGATACCTGTGTCCTGCTACTTTGGGGTCAGGCACCATCTGGACATTTAAACATTGCAATGGGAAATGCATTCACACACTTACCAGAGGTTAATTCCCCTGCATTGGGCTCACCTGTGCTCAGCTGCCAAGACTGATTAGATGGTAGAGTCTTGAACAGATTCTGGTTCACAGCATAGCTGGATTCCCTGGTCATATGTCCCCTACCTCCTCCTCCTCCTCACTATTCACAGCAGGGTCTGTATCTTGGGCTCCTTGGAGGTACCCAAAGTGCCCTGGTGGGTGCTGGTGGAGTCTCCACCAAATATGGCATGCAGCTCATTGTAAAATCAGCTAGTTAGCAGCTTGGTACCAGATCAACTGTTGGCCTCCCTAGTCTCCTGGGATGCCTGCCACAGTTCCTTAGCTTTCATAGAGTCAGAGAATCATAGAATATTAGGGTTGGAAGGGACCTCAGGAGGTCATCTAGTCCAACCCCCTGCTCGAAGCAGGACCAATCCCCAGATTTTTACCCCAGTTCCCCAAATGGCCCCCTCATGCAGCATTGCTTCTGATCCCCATCATACCTCTTCACCTAAAGGCCCCATACAACCTGCTTGTAGATGTTCACTTTTCTACAACTGCATCATAACTGTGGCTGCACAGCTTCTTCTCCTCACTGCCCCAGAGCTCCGATATCTCCTGTCTACTCCAGGCAGGAGTGTGTGGCCAGTATGGTCAATTGGTCAGTTGCACACAATAAGAGAGAATTGCAAGTTGTGCTTGCCAAGCTGAACCTCAGGAAATGTCATTCCAAAAATATGCTTCTGGACTCCAAGACTCCTGGGCTGTGGAGTTCACATACCACAGCAGTCAACATCAGATTGTGAGGGTCCAGGGCTTAGGTAATCTGGCCTAGCGGTTATGGCTGGGTTGGTGTCAAGGGGCAGCCACAAGGCAGTAGTCAATGAGCAGGGCTCAGAGTAATCACTAGAACTGAGATCAACAGGCAAGAATCAGGATCAGAATCAGGCTGGAGTCAGAGACCGGAGATCAGAGGTAATTACCAGGTTGGAATCAGAAGGCTAGAGTCAGGGTCAGAGTCAGGCTGGGGTCATAGACTAGCAATCAGAAAGTGAGGTGAGGTCTGGAGTCACAGCAGACCAGAAGTCTGCATGGTTTCTCAGATAGCTTCCTGGGCCACCATCCCAGGTTAAATAGTGAGCATGGGCTAATCAGAAGGCCATAGGGTGCTGTCATTCTGAATTCTTTGGGCAGTACTTCCTGCTGTGCCTAATCTACACAGTGCTCCTTGGATCTAGCTCTACGTGGCCTCCTAGTGGCAATATCAGCAGTCCCGGGCTCCACCGACCTGGGTTCTAGTCCCATGGATTTTTACAGAGGCATTGTAGGAGAGCTGCTGGAGGATTGTTAGGGTTGACATAGGTCATGCAGTGTCTACATTGGCACTCTGTCAACTTCAGTACATCAACCATGGCTCCATGTTGTCCAGTGAGGTGTTGTTACTACATTGCTATAATGGGCTTTCACAGCAGCAGGAGACAAATGTGAGTGTAGATACATGCACAACTAGGTTGATACAAGGTGACTGATATTGACTTAACTTTATAGTGTAGACCAGTTTTCAGTACTCCTGGATCTAGTGACCTCACTTGGCAGTGGATATGAGTAGGCTATGATCACACTGATACAGCTCACCTCCAAATTAAGATGACAGGAAAAAACCATTAGGGTAATTCTTGTAAAACTTGGGGTAAGCACAGAGAACAAGTAGACAGACATCAGCCTGATTGATGGATCTGATGCTATAAATTAATTATCTCACTCTCCTGCCCAGTGGAGGAATCTACATAGATTACAAAAAGAACAAAAAGAGACTTTCTACAGGAGTAATTGATCAGAGCAAACTGACAACTTTAAAAGGTGGGTTGCCTTTTTTCATTTTAGATGAAGGTTAAGAATGGAGTAGTCACCCTGTTTATTAAATCTCCAAGTGACAATGAAATAAAGGTAATGTATTCACAAAGCTGATAACATCTTACATTACAGTTATGTAGACGCTTTTCATCACAAAGGACCCCAAAGTACTTTACAAGTTATGGCTCAATCCTATAAAGTGAGAAGATCCTCCTGAGTGGAAAAAAGGGCCTGGAATTCCCAGGGAAGTTGTAGTGTTCCTCCCCCCCCCCCCCACACACACACCACCCAGGTGATGCTCCGCACTTTGCAGCATCAGTCATTTATAAATGCAACACCTTGTATGAGATAGTAAGACAGAAGACTAGGTTCCAGATCCTCAGCTCATGTAAATAAACTGCAACCATTTACATCAGCTGAGAATTTGGTCCTAGGAGTCAGATTGCTGGATTTTATTCTCAGCTGTGCCACTTGATCACTGGGCAATTCATTTAACCTCTCTGTGCCTCAGTTTCTCCATTTGTAAAATGCGGATTGTCACAAGGTGGCACTGCCCCCTTAGGAAGGAAGAGGCCAGTGCACCTGTGACTGGTCCACTGACTCCCAGTTGAACTATATTGGAAGGAACATGGACAAATCGGTAAAGGGATCGAGAGAAGAAATATGGGGCTTTCGCTGCTTCCTAGAAAAGAAATACTGGCTACAAGCCAGTATGCCTGGGTAGTGGGAGAAGGAGACACTGGAGCAAGAGAAAGACCCAGCGGAGTGCCCTGTGGCAACTATCCTGTACAAAGGACAGGGAGCTGGGAAAGAATCCAAGAGGGACATGAGACTTTTATTAAGCCCAGGGTGGGTGGACATTGTTATTCCATTGTTTCAAGGAAGACTGGAGCCTGAAGGAAGTCAAGAGTGAAAAAGGTGGCAGAGCATGAGGTGGTTTGAGTTACTTTATGGCACTTAAGTTTAAATCCTTGAGCCAGGTAATAATTAATTATCCCATGACAAAGGATCCTCTGCCCAGGAGAGTATTTGAGAAGTATTAGCAGTGACCCAGAGAAGGGGAGAAACTGAGGCTGGGCACCTGCAGACACTTTCTTGCCAGGAGGTGGCACTGGCATGGGGCCTAACAAGTAACAGGGTTATTAATACTTCACAGAGTGATGTTAGGCTACAAATATGCAATTCTTTCGTAATGAATAAATGTGTTACATTGCTTTTGTTTTGTCTTTAAGGATGACATTTTTAATCTCATCTGTTATCAATTACACTCTCTTTACAACTCCTGTTGGATGCGAAATCTTGAGTGTAATGGAGAAGCTGCAAAGGAATGTAATTAAATTAGGAATCTTCTAACATGCTGAGAATACAGTATAATTAGGTCCAAGCTGTGAAGCTCAGGAGCCTGCCCCTGCTTCCATTGGCTTGAAGATGAAATAGCAATTCCAGATCTGAATCTTCTCCAGTGTTCTGAGTTAGCCCATTATAAAAAGAGAGTGAGCATCTGCAAAGAGCATCTGGAGATGATCTTCTTTGATTTCATCAGTGTTCTTACCTGGGGCTTTGGTTCAGGCTAGGGCAGTCAAGCAATTAAAAAAAATAATAGCAATTAATCACACTGTTAATAATAGAATACCATTTATTTAAATATTTTGGGATGTTTTCTACATTTTCAAATCTATGGATTTCAATTAAAACACAGAATACAAAGTGTACAGTGCTCACTTTATATTTTTTATTACAAGTATTTGTGCTGTAAACCCCCCCAAAAGAAATAGTATTTTTCAATTGACCTAATACAAGTACTGTAGTGCAATCTCTATCATGAAAATTGAACTTACAAATGTAGAATTATGTACAAAAAATAACTGCATTCAAAAATAAAACAATGTAAAAATTTAGAGCTTGCAAGTCCACTCAGTTCTACTTCTTGTTCAGCCAGTCACTCAGACAAACAAATTTGTTTACATTTGCAGGAGATAATGCTGCCCGCTTCTTGTTTACAGCGTCACATGAAAGTGAGAACAGGCATTGGCATGTTAGTGTTGTAGCAAGCGTCACAAAATACTTACGCGCCAGATGTGCTAAAGATTCATATGTCCCTTCATGATTCAACCACCATTCCAGAGGACATGCATCTATCCTGACAGGTTCCGCTTGATAACAATCCAAAGCAGTGCAGACCGATGCCTGTTCATTTTCATTATCTGAGTCAGATGCCATCAGCAGAAGGTTGATTTTCTTTTTTAGTAGTTTGGGTTCTGTAGTTTCCACATCGGACTGTTGCTCTTTTAAAAATTCTGAAAGCATGCTCCCCACCTTGTCCCTCTCAGATTTTGGAAGGCATTTCAGATTCTTAAACCTTGAGTAGAATGTTGTAGCTATCTTTAGAAATCTTACATTGGTACCTTGTTTGGATTTTGTCAAATCTGCAGTGAAAGTATTCTTAAAATGAACAACATGTGCTGGGCCATCATCCGAGACTGCTATAACATGAAATATATGGCAAAACACGGGTAAAACAGAGAAGGGGACATACAATTCTCCCCCAAGGAGTTCAGTCAAAAATTTCATTAGTGCATTATTTTTTTAATGAGTATCATCAGCAAGGAAGCATGTCCTCTGGAATGGTGGATGAAGCATGAAGGGGCATATGAATGTTTAGCATATTTGGCATGTCAATACTTTGCAATGTCGGCTACAAAAATGTTATGCAAATACCTGTCCTCAGTTTCTCATGACACTGTAAATAAGAGGGCAGCATTATTTCCTGTAAATGTAAACAAACTTGTTTCTCTTAGCAATTGGCTGAAAAGAAGTAGAACTGAGCAGACTTGTAGGCTCTGAAGTTTTACATTGTTTTGTTTTTGAGTGCAGTTATATAACAAAAAAATCTACATTTGTAAGTTACACTTTTACAACAAAGAGATTGCACTACAGTACTTCTATGAGGTGAATTGAAAAATACTGTTTCTTTTGCTCATAATTTTTACAGTGAAAATATTCATAATAAAAATATTAATATAAAGTGAGCACTGTACATTTTGTATTCTGTGTTGTAATTGAAATCAATATACTTGAAAATGTAGAAAAATATCCAAAAATATTTAATACATTTCAGTTGGTATTCTATTGTTTAACAATGCAATTAAAACTGATTAATCACAATTAATTTTTTAATCGTGATTAATTTTTTTGAGTTAATCATGTGAGTTAACTGCGATTAGTCAGCAGCCCTAATTCAGCCTCATTTTAGGGATCTTGATTTGGGCCCAGCTTTCTCATGAAGCATCCTTGAGGGCAGCATAGACTTTTAAAAATATATCTCTGATTTTATTTTTATTAGGGCTGGTCAAAAATTTTCCATCTGTACTGTTTTTCATTGGAAAATTGGATTTTCAACTACAATTTTTTTCCATGAAAAGTGTTAACTTCCTTTGGAAAATTTCAATATTTCATTAAAAAAACCCCAAACATTAAAATATTTTTTATTCAGAATGACACCCCAGTGCATCATGGGAGTTCTAGCTGATGCACTTTATGCTCCTGTATGGCTCTCTGGCTAGACTACATCTCCCAGGATGCATATTATCCAGGGACTCTTAGGGAGCAGAACAATTTTAAATACATCTGAAGCAGGAAGCCTGCCAAACAACCAGTGGGGCCACTGGATGATCAAGGGTGTCAAGGCTCTTGCAGAGAAGCTAAATAAATTATTTGCATTGGTCTTCACTGGAGAGGATATGAAGGAGATTCCCACATCTCTGAGCCATTCTTTTTAGGTGTTATGATTAAAAAAAGTGATCTAAAAGTCATTGTGGATAGCCTTCCGAAAACATCTGCTGAGTGTGGAGCAGCAGTTAAAAAAGCGAACAGAAAGTTAGGAACCATTAGGAAAGGGAGAGAGAAAAAGACAGAAAATATTATAATGTCATTATATAAATCTATGGTACTCCCACACCTTGAGTACTGCATGTAATTCTGGTTACCCCATCTCAAAAAACGATATATTAAAATTAGAAAATGTACAGAGAAGAGCAATAAAAATGATTAATGATATGGAACAGCTTCCATATGAGGAGAGATGAAAAAGACAGACTATTCAGCTTAGAAAAAAGAGATGACTATGGGGGGGATAGGTGGAGGATAGGTCCATCAATGGTTATTAACTAAGATGGTCAAGGATCCAACCCCATGCTGTGGGTATTCCTAAACCTCCAAATGTCAGAAACTGGGGATAGATCACTCCATATTCTCCCTGTTCTGTTCATTTCCTCTGAAGCCTCTGGCACTGGCCACTGTTGGAAGACAGGATACTGGTCTAGATGGGCCATTGGTCTGACCCAGTACGGCCAACCTTGTTATAAGACACACCTTCTGTTCCAACCAGCTCTAATTTTTATCTTATTCCTGCAAGGGAAAAATAAAATAAATATAAAAGTCTGACCTTAGGTTAAGGGTAAAGCTTCACCATGTTGAGAAAGGTGGTGGACGTGGCATTGGGGGCCAGAAGGAGAGGTTCTGCACTGACTGTAAGAGTTGTAAACCGGCCTTGTGCTGATCACCCAATGTGAAAAATGTCCCTGGAAGGAGGAATTTCAGGGTTCCTTTCCTATCCTGTTGTGTAAATACGACATGATTAGCAGAAAATGACTTGCCTGAACTAAAACCACAGATCTAAGGCTCCCAAACATGGGGAATGCCCAAGATAGGAATCTGAATTTTGTAAATCAGTCTTATCTCCTGAACAAGCTGATCCAGAACTGTGGCTTTGAACACCCCAAACTCTGAGGAGCTTGAAACCTAAATCAAAATTTTGCCATTAAGCCCATCTCTAACCTTTTAAAATAAAAGCTCCTTTTCTGCCAACAACATGATGTAGACTGGGGACCCACATTTTGTGGGTTTCCTAAAACTTTAATGCCCCCAGACATCCTCCACACAGACTCTTACTCCTAGGTCTCCCTTTCCCCTCACTCCAGTGAACTCTTCTCCTCAACTAGTAGATTCATCCGGTGTGCAAAATGTGGTATATGCAAATTTGTCATCTTTCACTTTTTACATAGCATTGGCTCAATTGTCCACGACAAGTAAAATGGAAGAAGGACCTTGAGGAGGTAAGTCACATACCAATTTCATCAGTATGCTCTCTTCACTGATAGCACACTGGGTCTCCTGGAATCTTTGTTAAGCCCACAGATAGGAATTGCAGCTTGTTTTCTCGATTCACTGTCTTTGGATGAGATCAAAACTTTCTCTGGAATGAGTTCCAGTGAGCTGTGACCCTAGGAATAAACTGTTTGTCTGTGTACACCTATTCCTTGTTCAATATATTTATCCTCATGATTTGTGAGGCTTTTTTCATTGAGTTGGAGACAGTGCTGTACAGCTGCATCACTGTGCAGATTGCACAATGTGATAGGGGAAATAAATGGAAATCCTAAACCTTGACATAGAAAAACTAGTTTGGTTCCAGACTTGCTGCACTTTACCTCCTTTCTTGCAAACACAGAAGGGGTTTTGGGCATAACTCAAAGCCTGCTGCTGCTCTTCTTGGTGGGTGTCAGATATAATAAAACTCTTTCAGAACAAAAATGAAAGCCCTTAACATACTGCTTTTGTTTCATTTCTACGCACATTTCAATATGTTTAAAAATGAGTGAATAATTTAGTTCCTGTATGCCATTTGGTTCAGCTCACAAAGCCTCATCGTAAAAACAGGCAAATTCTGAGGCTCCACAAATGTCCCCCCTAAATAGGTATGCAGAGCAGATCTAATGTATGCTCATTTCATAGCTGACAGCAGCCCCAGGCAGGATCCTCTTCGCCACCCCCATGCAAATGGTGCCCTTGCAAGAACAAGGATAATCTGTTGTGGGGAAACCGCAAAGGTGGGACTATTAGTTAGTTACGTATAAACATTCAAACCCACACTTGATGTTGTTCTTACATGTTCCTCCATGACTGCTCCACAGATATTGACAGAAGCCAGAAGCCAAGAGTTAAATCTCCACCCTATGACCCTGACTGCTGGACATTGGTTTTCTATCTGCAACATCTGCACAATTTTTTCCTTAAAAGGGAAAGTAAAATTTCTCCACTCCAACATGGCTTCTTCTCTCCCCATTCCACGCATACTCATCATATCACTTAACAGTAAAAACAGTGCAAGTTATAAAAAAAAAAAGTTTTGGCTCTTAGTCTTTATTCCCCAGCCTGGTCTAACCCGTTTCCCTTTCTTTCTGCCAAACCAAAGGCAATTTAAGTAATTTACCTTCCCCCCAAAGTGCTTTTATCTTTTGGAGTTTCAGCCAATTTTCCTATCTACCTGCTCTCAAGCTAATTAAAAATAGCATTTACAAATTATCTCTAGAGGATCACAAAACTTGAAACAAGTCTCTACGGTAAAATAACAATGGGAGTATATTCCAGAAATAACATCCCTGGAAACTTGGAGCCACATCCTTAGGCGATATAAAGTGGCATAGAGGCCAACAGATTTAGGCCCATTTACACCAGCTGAGGACATATATATATATATATATATAAAATTAATTCAATACTCATAAAAAGTGCTACACTGACTGCCCTGGGTACTGTAATCTTCTGTTTTATCAATAGAATACAAGAACCTGGAAGGAAAGACAGATGGACAGACACCAAGCCAAGCTTCTACACATCGTCCTGCCCCACCAATGTCCTTCAGCTGGAGTATGAGAGGAATTCCTCTGAGAATAGCTCTACAGCTATTTCCTCTTCAGCTTCTCTGGCAAGACTCTCAACACAGGTGGAAGGTAGGATTGGGGATGGTGATCTAATTCAGAAAACATAAGAAACTCTGGCACCTGGGCCATCTTTAGAACCAACTTCTTTTAAAAAAAATATTTTAGGTTCTGAAGCATTTTGATAACTTGGCACTTCTGAATTCTCATTAAAACAAGAAGGGAGAAAAAAAATGCCACAAGGAGTGTGACCATTCTCCTGACATTTCTTGCTGAATCTTGCAGACTCAAGAGGATCAGATGTACATCCAAACTTGTGACTGTTTATCTAACTTGAACATGAACTCTGAAGCTTTGGCTGTGCATCTATCGCTACTTGTCATGCAGGCAGATGTCTTCTAGGAACATGACTGAGGTCATCATCTCATTTCATATAGAACAATACAAAATAAAAAAATGGTAACAGGCCATATCGCCAGCCTTATTCCTGTCCTGCTTTGTGCCATTCTGCTGGATGACAAGCAGCCAACACGGGCCAGTTGGAGACTTCTGGATGGGGTAGAGCTGATATGGCTGGTTCTATACTGCCCACTTGCTGCCCCGATATAGGAAGCATTGCCAGGGAGAGTGGCTGTAGCTAGAGCACTGCTCTACTCTGGCAGTTTTCAGCTGACATAAAGGATCTCTGGGGGACTGTTAGCCAGGGGACAAGTGACAGCAGTCCTGAGGTAGCTCTGGCTAGTGCCAGAGCTGCATCCCAGAGACCAGCAGAGTACAAAGGTATTGTTAAGCCACCTTTGAATTGCCAGCCAGAGGATCAGGGACAAAGACTTGTAACTACTATCACATGATTCAAACAACTCTAGAGATGAAAGGCTCCATTGCCAATTCACTATTTTTTAAGACATTCAGATAGCCAGAAACTTGAATTTTTCTAAGTTACACCAACTCACTTGCCATGACAACCCCTCCTTTCATTGACCTCTGGTGCTTTTATCAAGTTTAACGAACACATACACAACATCTCGCTGGGAACCAGATCATGAAGTGCATGAGGTGACGGTAGGAGAGCAAAGTAGCCAAAAGAAGTTCTCTTATTCTGGGACTGGTTCTCTGGAATGCTATGGTGCAGTCTGCTCTGCTGTGCTGGCTGGCCATGGAAACCAAGAGGCTGTCTGCCAACCAGAGATTGCCGGAGTGCAGTACTGTCAAGCCACATCCCCTGCTTTTCTTGTCTCTAACTCCCTTTCTACACTGGTCTACTCAAGCTAGCGACTGCCTCACACCAGGAGAATCCCGAGACGAGGAGATAGGGATGGTTTACAGCCCCTTTGCACTGCCCTCCAGAGAACCTGTATCTATATATCAAACACATGCATCATCATTAGTATGCTAAGCCCTGTTCTAGCATATGTTATTACTTTGGTCACACATTTCAGCTAGGGACATAGATCTACTCCAGCTGGATGTAAATATTCATAGACTTTGTTTATTGCAGACTTAGAAGATATATGTGGAACTATCTATGCTATACGAGTGGACTGTGCACCACATTGTTTAATACAGATATAAAAATGCTCTAATTTACTGAAGCAGTGTAGCTGTGTGACCAGGGGCGGTTCCAGGCACCAGCATGCCAAGCGCATGCTTGGGGCAGCAAACCACTGGGGGCGCTCTGCCGGTCACCGCATGGGCGGCAGGCAGGCTGCCTTCGGCGGCTTGCCTGTGGAGGGTCCGCTGGTCCCGCGGCTGCACGCCGAAGGCTGCTTGCCTGTGGAGGTCCGCCGAAGCCGCAGGACCAGCAGACTCTCTGCAGGCAAGCCGCCGAAGGCAGCCTGCCTGCCGTGCTTGGGGCAGCAAAATGCCTAGAGCCACCCCTGTGTGTGACACAAATACTAATCAAGCTGGTGATTCTCCTAGAGCCTGGTAGAAATCACATCACCTATTTCCCATATCTTTATTTAGCTCTTTTCTCCCCCATTTAGAAGTAGTCTTAGCACATGTGAAAAGTGCAGGACAAACAGCACTGGAGAATAAAGTTCTTTGTTCCTCTGCAGAGCAGTGGCAGTACAGTCTCACCCCAGCAATGTGACACCACATTATCCTCACCAACTAACAACAGCATTATTTTCAAAGTGTTTCGACCCCACAAATCTGTGTACAGGATTTTGTAAAACTCTACAAGAGCCACGAAATCCTGGCTGTGGTCTTTGGTTATTTCCTTTGGACGAGCAAGTCCACATAGTTTTTCTGGAAGCTTATGAAGCTTTCTTCTCAGACCAGCTTAAAACAGGCAACAGTCAGTTAGGTTTTTGCAAATGAAAAAAACTGAGCAGCTCTGGGTGCTTGTGTCTCCTGAGGAGCAGGTGCAAACTGGGGACCATAAGTGGGTGTAGGAGACCGTCAAATATCGTACTACATCTAAGAGAGCCACAGAGCAGCCACACTGTAATGGAGGCCATGGGGCAGCGTACCCCCTCAAGCCAAGATGCAGCAGTGCTGGGGCCTGTCCACTCTAGCACCCCCTATTGTCAGCCAACCTGGTTCTGCAGTGTTCTGATTCTTTTGTAGCCCAACCCTCCTGCCAGGGCACCTTTCAGTTCAGTCACCTTTCAGGCCAATAAAAGTCTAACTGAAAATCCAAATGAACAGTTTGTTGAGATGTTTTTCTATCCCTATTGGGCTACACTGAAGTTCCCTGGTCTTTACTTCTCCTCTCAGGCCTGCAGCCTTCTTCTCTGCTTCAGAAGCTGAGCACTGTCTCCCAGGGCTTTCTCCCTGCAGACTCTTTTCTTCCCTGCAGGTTTCTCCCACTGCCTGCCTGAGTGGTCTTCAAGTTATTGGAATACCACACTTCTCTTCCCCAGGGATTCCAGCAGCTTCTCCTAGGAACCTCCCTGCTTTTTACAGACCCTACTTCAGGATCATCCATAGGAACCTAACCTGCTCCCTGTAGGTTCTCTCCCTGCAGGAACCTCCTGCTTCTTGTTGCCACTACCATAGCTTTCTCACCATAACTGTTCTCTCTCAAGCATTTTTATGAGGCCCAGTATTCACCATGCTAACACCTGAACCCACGAGTCCCACCCACTCAGGTTGGCCCCATTTTCCGTTAAGAGCAGTCACCCTGTGATACACTTACAATATTACAACAGCACTCTTCTCCTTCTCCTCTGGAGGAACCAAATCTGGGGGTAATTCAGATTCAATGTCCTTTCAGTCCTTGATTACCCAAATGAGTGCCAGTAAGTACCAGCTGGAAGAATATTTTCTGTCCACTGAGAACTGGACTGAGATCTGCCAAGTTATTTCACAAGACTATATTCTCATACACGTCATGTATATATGACCGAGCACATTTTGGACACTACTATAATTGAACAGCTCTCTGTGTCACCACTTAAATCCCACTTAAAAGCTAATTTGAGGGCTTAAGTGAATATTAAATTCTGCATATGCCTTCTGATAGGGTTTAAGTTGGGCCTAAGTGAACCATACACTTAGTGCTAGTTGTCTGCACAGGGGTGAAATTGTATTCTGGGTCTATACAAGAACTGGAAAATAGAGTTTCAGGAAGTATTTGATGATGTGTCTAATTTAGCATTTCCTTTTGGACAAAACAGGTAGAAATGCCAAAAAAGTAAGCCTAGAACAAAACCAGTGAAACATGGAAACAATGTGAACTCACGGTGGCTTTGCAGTTATAGCGAGCGACGGCATCATGTCATCAAAGCAAATCACCAAGCATGTCATTTAGTGAAATGAAGCCTAGTTATAAGGCAAAATATTTGCCATGCATTGTAAATGGTTTCAACAATTGTCTGTCTTCTTTGTCCTGAGGTCTGTACACAGCATGAGGTCTTGCTTGCTGAATCAGTGAAGCCCAGTCCTATAGGCTCATGAAGTAAAATCTTGCTTTCCAGAGTGCAACTCAGTTTATTTCCTGGCACATTGCCATCTCATTCATACTGGTTTTTATAAGCCTGGATTCTGATTGAGGACACCATGTTCTGACCCTAAAGGCCATATCTTCAAGTTTTCCAGATCCAAAGAAGAGCTCTGTGTAGCTTGAAAGCTTGTCTCTTTCACCAATAGAAGCTGGTTCAGTAAAAGATATTACCTCATCCCCCTTGTCTCTCTAATGTCTTCCCAATACATTTAAAGTAGACTAGAGCTGCTCTTTTGAACAGGTGAAACTCTAATAGGCAATCTGCCTGATTTATGTCCCATGAAGCATGACTACAGATTGAGAAGACTCTTATTTATTAGATAATTTTTTTGAAATGAAAAATCCATCTTGGTTATTATAAGTTACCAAATGAAGAGTAAAGGGACATTTTTGTTTTGGCTCACCTTTTTTCTTCTCTTTTCTAGGCTCATGTGAATATTCCTCCCCAGCCCCCAATTTTATTTTGTTTAAATAAATAATACTTCACACAATATAGCTCCATTTCTTCAAGGTGCTTTACAAACATCCATTCACTTAGGCCTGGGCTTACTCAGCCAGCTCCAATTCCCCCTTCCTGATTGGAGCTGGTGTGACAGAGGTCTGGGTCAGGGTTTCCTAGCCAGCAGCCTGTCACACACCTCCCTTCTTATGAACTGCCAGTTTCGTCCTTCCTCGACCTCTCTGCTCCAGTCTGGTGGGGTTCGTCCAGGGAAGCCTCTCCCCATCTTTCGGGCATCATCTCCTGGAGGTTCCTTCATCCCCCATCCACAAAAAGTACACTGGTTGAGGAGTAGATGTCCCCATAGCTCTACCGCCACCCACAGGTCCTCACACCAATCACCCCTGCAGGCATCCCTTCTCCTTTATCCCCTTTTCTTTCAGTAGGGGGTTGAGGCCAATCCCGACCTCCCACTGGACACCCCAGACCTCGGGTTCTCCCAAGCCACCAAGCGGGGGCCCTGTTTCTTTTCCTGGGAGCTGCAGTGTGGGGAGCTCCAGTTGCCCCTTTTCTCCCTCTAAGTGGCTTGGGCTGGCCATCTCCCCCCGCACCTCCTTCCCCTCAGACAACAGAGCCTGGATAGGGTAAACAAAGGTTCTCATGTTCATTACCCCGAGGACCTTGCTGCTTTTCCTCCCCGGGGCTTCTCAGTTGAGCGGTCCCTGCCCCATTCTTCAGGGAACCTTTCCTTTTCCCTCTGGGGGAGGGCTCCAGTCCATACCCAACACAACAGGGTACGGTAACCCCTCCACTACCCCAACCCACTTCCATTTGAAGCTGCCCTGCACTTCCAGGGGCACCGGGGCCACCAGCCAGTATCTCCTATCCCCATGGATACAGTCCAGGGCCATCCATGCACCTGGAATTATCCAGTGCAGTTTTATCAGCCCCCTCTGGATGTGCAAGCAGGCTGAAGCTGTATCCACCAGGCCCCTATCGGGTTTCCTCCCCACCCTTACCGGGATGATGGACAGCCTCTGCCCCCTTGTTCGCCCTTGTTCGTCCAGCTGGAAAATTCGGTCCACTCACATTCCATATCTGGGGAGTCCCTCTTTTTATGTCCTGGCTGCCCACCCTCCTAGCAAACAATCACACCGGCTCTACTGGGAGCTCCTCGGGGTTCTCCTTCCTCTCAGGGCCTTTCCAGGAAGGGGTTCCCTCAGCTTCTTCCCCAACTCCCTGTCTTTATAGAGTCGGCCCTCCCTTCGGGGAATATCTGCCTCCTGTGTACTCCTCAGTCAGCTTAACTGCTGCATTGACCATACTTGGCTGATGTCGCCTGACCCAGGTTCGGATATTCTTGGGGATGCCCCGTAGTAATTGCTCTAGGATGATGGCATCCACTATCTCCCCCACCATTTGCTTCATTATCTCCCCTATCATCTCGGGCCTCAGCCAATGGGTGGCCCAGTCCGTTAGTCTCTAGGCGAATGCCCAGGACTGCAGAGCCCCCATCCATCGGGCTGACCAGAAATTTTGGCAGTATTTCTCTATCAACAGGCCCACCCAGTCTAGGATGGCCTCCCTCACTGTCTCATAGTTCCAGGCTTGTTCCTCTCTCAAGGCCATGTAAGTCACTTGAGCTTCTCCCACCAGGTAGGGAGCCAGCCATAGGGCCCAGGTTGCCCTATCCCATCAGGTGCCCATGTCTACCCACTTGAATGCTCCGAGAAAGGTATCCAAGTCATTTGCTGGGCCCATTTCACAGAGTCTCAAGCCCAGCAGCCAGGTTCCATCCCCTCCTGCGGGACTCACCATTCGTTGCAGGAGTTGCTGCTGCACGCTGGCCTGTTCTCTTATGAAGTCCTGTAGGCTTTTCTACTCTTCTGCCTGCCAGGTTAGCAAGGCCTCTCTCTCGGCCTGGTGGGACTGCTGGAAGCCTTCCAGGGCCTTCTGCATCTGCTCCTGCTGTTTGATGAGCCATTGCAGGGTCTCCTCCATCTCCGGGCTGCCAACCACGTCCGTTGGCTCAGGTCCCAGACAAGACCCCACATGTAACAGGGCACAGGTGGGCCCCTTTTTCTTCAGCCACTTCTGCACCCACAAACCAGCCAGAGACCTCTGCTTTGGTGCTATCACCCATGCTCTTTATTTACAGTAGAAGTCCCACCACCTTGTAGCTACAGGCAGTGTCAGGCTTACAGCCAGTAGGGGAGAGTGGCCTCTAACTCCTTGGTTCTTCCTTCTCTCCCCACAGCTTCCTGCCAGCCTTTATGTAACCCCTGTGGGTTTTCTTTAAAGTCTTTAAAATAAATGGTACGGGTATACTCAGCTGATGCACACATCATATGGCCTTTGAAGTAAATGCAGCTACACTGATTTACACCAGCTGAAGATCTGGTCCTATGTGTTAAAAATTTATATTACATTTATACAACCCTTTTAATCTTGAAGTACCCCAATGTGCTTTGGATATACCCACATATGAAATGTGCCTGCCTCTGGGATAGGGAACAGAAACTGCATAACAGCATACAGCAACGTAACACACTATACAGTAAATCCATACAGCAATCATTGCAGTTGCTTGGGGTGCAGAAGGCTTGATGAGACAGATTAGAGAGCAGCAGACTTTTGGCCCCTATCCAGAAAATTAAAACCATCTATTTTAAAGGTTTACACAGTTTCCCCCCTCCTCCCCTGAAGTTTCAGAAATAAAGTTTATGATGAGGATAGTTTCCTTTGGGAGAACATGGTAGATGGAAGAGTACTTGATAAATGATACTTATAAATGCTGAGGGGAATTTTTTGCCTCTGCCTGAACTGATGAAACAGCAGAGGTCACTTTTATTTTTTACTGTACATAGGATATATGTCAGAATTATTGCAAGACAAAATATCTGATTTTTTTATGTTTTCACTTCAAACTAGAGATAAGCTCAAGCTTCAGAGCCTCAGTATGATGCACATGTATTGATGTCAAAGAAGTTACACCAGCTAAGAATCTGGTCCCAGGTTTTGAAACCCTCAATTTTTGGAGCTGCGGACCTATCTCTGTTTCCAACTAAAAATATCCTGGTACAAAAAGCAAAGAGAATACCCTTCTGGGATCTCAGCATTCTATTCATTTAGCTCTTTGCCTTCTGTCCCCATGTAACTATCAGGGAGTTTGTACACTATTTAAGATATTGAGCTATGACCATCAGAGTGATTCTTAAAATGTGTTATTGTATGTATTTATTGGTAGTGTCCTATATAAGCACATAAACAACTGATAAAGTAGAAAGTTTACAGAATTTGGAGGATTAGGAATTTTTTTGAAGAGGAGAAGCCTTGGTTTGGGGACAAGAATCTTTGTAAAGGCTAAGGAGCTTGGAAAATGAATGGTTAGAGGTATTTTTTAACCAGAAAGGAATAGTTGTCAGTTTAAAGGTACAGCAGAAGCAATAAAAATGAATGGATTGTTGATGTGCATCCCAAGAAATTGATAAACCACAGAGTTGCCATCTGTAGACTGCTTGGTTCCATATGAACGTTTACTATTATTAATTATTATTATTTATCTCTTGAGCATTGACACTGTACAAACTGAGGAAGACATAGTGGTCCTTGCTTTCCCAAAAGCTTAATTCTACCCCTTCAAACCCTTTGCAAGTAACTTTTAAAATATAGAACTGGAAGTCAAGAGACTTGGGATTCCATTTTTTACTCTGCCACACACGGCCTGATCGCCTTCGGATAGTCCATCTCTCTGTGCATCACTTTCCTCATCTCTAAAATGGGGATATTCTTCTCATGAGGGGTCAATGAGATTAAATTTATCCATGCTTGTAAAGCACATTTAGATCATCAGATGTAATGTATTACTAGTCTGTTGAGTGGATGACTAGCTAACTCAGAATTACCAACCTCCAAAGTTAAAAAAGCACAAGCCAGGTCCCTCAAATCATGAGATTTGTTTTAAACATTATATTATTGTGGTTTTGATTTTTGAACTCCCCCTGCCCACTGCCAGAGTGTGTATAACAGCTCTCCCAAATTGACAGAGTAAGGCAGTTTTGGCTTTTAATACAGAAGCTCTCATTGGCTGCCTGATGCTTTCAGCTTCTCCTCATGCCCCAAAATACTGATTAATTCTGTGGACTCCTACTCTCATAGCTGCCCATTCCTCATCTCAGCAATTAATTATACACCTCAACTCCCACATTAACTTTGTTCCTCCAGTCCCACATCTGCCCCATGCCCCTCAGAGAACTATTGCTCTTCCTAGAACTGGGTGCCCTTTTCACAGTTTGAGAAGTGGACGATCGGCAGCAGTTCCAGGGGTTCTTCACACCCTCTCTCCCTTCCCAAGCCAGAGCTGCCCTGAGCTGCAGGATCTTCTGCTCCCTCATGTTCCCTCCCTTCCTGTGAGAATGGTGTCGACTTCACCATTTCCCCAAGTCTCCTAGCTGAAAACTACTCTCGGCTCTTGAGGGGAGGGGAGAAGTGCCCTGCCTGCTTCCCATCAGGTCTGATTGGCTGCTCTTCCCCAGAAGGTGGAAAAGTGGGGAAGGCAACCAATCAGAGGGTTTTTTCCCCTGGGTAGGGCTGGAAATTGTGTGCAAGCTACACCTTCTCCCACCATCCTGAGACTGTCTGCAGTAAAGGCCAAAATACCATTGCTCATGATGAAACTGAAAGAGCAGACAACAATGCTAACCTCTGCAAGTATCTCTGACTCTTGCTTCTAAACCTGCTGCCTCTTACTTGATCCCTGCAACCATCTGTTGTGATTACATAATGTGACAAAGTTCCTCCTCTACCTTGGTGGGTCCTGGACTTATTGGCAGATTTGCTCACCTCAGTGATCTCCCCCACAGTCTGGATCAACTCCTCCTGTGTCTGATCAGGAGTTGGGAGGTTTGGGGGGAATCCGGGACCGCCCTCTACTCGGGCTCCAGCCCAGGGTCCTATGGATTTGCAGTTGTCTTTAGTGCCTCTTGTAACAGCTGTGTGACAGCTACACGTCCCTGGGCTACTTCCCCAATGCCTCCTCCAAACACCTTCTTTATCCTCACCACAGGACCTTCCTCCTGGTGTCTGATAAC
>NC_133769.1:128282537-128405993 GCF_003597395.2 Chelonoidis abingdonii
ATTGGTTCTAGCAAGTTCCTTATTACTCTAGTGCAGCCCTTGCTCTGGTCACTCAGGGAACAGAAAACTACTCACCCAATGACCAGTATATTTGCCCTCTACCAGACTCCTGCACCCCACTGGCCTCGGTCTGTCACAATAATCTACATTGTGTTGCCATGTAGTACTTAAAGGCTGAAATGGTTACAAATTAAATGAGAACTACAATTTAATACAACACAGGCTTAAAATAATAGAGTACTTGTTCTGTCCTATCTACACGCTAGAGCTAGCATCTCTATGTAGTAGTGTCATTATCCTAACTGCACCCACTGGATGAGTGTCTCTGTTGCACCTCTAGAAGCATAGCTTTAAGCCACCTTTGCATCCTCCTGGACTCTACTTGCGGGCTGGAGAGGCCCCTGAGATAATGTGAACAGCCCTGTCTATGTTTTGGCAGGGCCGCCCAAGGGGCTGCAGCACTGCCCAGAAGCTCCATCAGTGCAGACCCCACCCATTAGTGCACCACCTACACCAATGTTTGCAATGGTATCCATGAGAAGTAATAGTATGGCTTTCTTCCACAGTGCCCATGCAGGGGGAATGTATCTATCTATCTTAGGATCTTATACTGCTAGCCATCACTGTAGTATCTGAACATCTTCCACGTAAAACAAATAGCAACAACAAAGTCTCTAGTAGACTTTATGGAATCTCTAACTCTTAGTTTTGGGGGTCAAAATTCTGCTTGGAGCAGAGGTTTTTTTGGGGGGGGATTGGGAATTGTAAGTGGTTTTCATATAGTGAGCATCACTTATGGTAGAAAGACTTTCTTGAAGAGGAAGGTTCTGCAACATTTCCTAAAGATGATAAGACTCTGTATTGTTCTGATCTCCTCTTGAAGATTGTTCTATAGCCAGATCCCCTCCACTGAGAATGCTTTGTCACCAGTTCTCACATGATTCATCTTGGGAATCCTCCTCCAGCAGGATATGGAGCTTTTAGGACCCCTTTATGTCACTTGGACCCTATTATGTGGCCCAGGAGGATGGGAGCAGCGGGAAGCATCTCACCCATGGTGTGTGAAGTTCCTTAAAATTAGCTATAAGGAAGAATAAATGGCTCAGGGATCAGACAATGAATGGGATGTAGAGAAACCTTCACCTTTGTGTCAGACGTTTGAATCTGGTTGTTAATGACTGAAAGTTAGAGATGGTCAAATATTGCCAAGACAATGTTCATAAATTCCTCTTCAGTTCCAGACAGCTGTTTTGTACACCCACTTTTATATTCCCTGTTTTCTGTTCCTTCACATTTGTGTGAGTAGGTTTGGTTTTGGTTTTGGATAATGTTTGGATAGTGACTGTTCATCATGCAAACACACAGTGTCATATTAGACTAAGGCATCCGTGCACATACAAGTGTAATCACTGTTCACTATGTGTTATTCATTGCTATCTTTGTTTAAAAAGTTCCAACCAACTCATCAGGGCACAAAAACAATACCAGGTGATCTACATGACCAGTCAGACTCCATAAATAATAAAAAACTCAAGTGAATAGCTCACAAACAATCCATAGACTCAAATTTGTTTGTTAAAGTATTCTGCAAATACCTGTGAATGACAGCTACATTCTCAAAAATCAGGATCAGTTCTTAAATGATTTGAGGCCAGAATTCACTGGATAATTGATCCACAACAAATTCACCAGCTCTGTTGAAATAATGGATTTAATGGCTGTTTGGTGGCCTCTGTAAACAATTACATAACCTCAGTCCAGGTCTCTTTGGCCAGGTTTCTACATCAATAAAATCACTACGCCCCGTCACTGTTTGGTACTTATACTGATAACCTCAGCAGAGGTACCAAGGAATGAAATGACATGGAGATCAAAGTATAAAGAATGGGATTAAGCCAGGGATGGGCAACCTATGGCCCACGGGCCGAATCGGGCCTGCCAGCCATTTTAAGCCGGCCCTTGAGCTCCCTCTGGGGACTGGGGACTGGGGCTTGACCCACTTCGGCGCTCCAGCCTGGGCACAGGATTGAGGGCCTCTCCACATGGCTCCTGGAAGCTGCAGCATGGCCCCTCTCTGGCACTCCAACAGGGGAGCAGGATTGGGGACCACTCCATGAGGCTCCCAGAAGCAGCAACATGGCCCCCCTCTGCTGCTCCAATGGGACAGCCTGTCGTAGCTTCCTACTCAGATTTGAACCTTAGCGTTCATAAACTGAGAAGCTAGCATGAAACCTTCTAAGCTTTTCCTACTTAGATCTGGGTGCTTGTATGAAACTCCCCCAAGCTTATTACCAGCTTGGATCTGATCTCGCTGCCACCAATCAGGATTCTGAGTACCTGATAAACTCTTCTGGCTCCCAAACCTTTCCCCTGGGACCCCAAGACTCAGATGCCCTGAGCCTCCAAGAAAGGGAAATAACCCACTTCCCTTCCTGCCTCTTTACTCCTCCCGACTTTTCCTGCCCTGGGGATACTAGGAGATTTCCCTGCTTCAATCCCTTGAACACAAAAAACAGGAGGACAATTTACCTTCCCCCCTCCTTCTTCTCCCCCTCCCAGTCTTTCCTTGAGAGAGACAGACTACTCTGGCACAGAGATTCCTATCCCTTGCCTTAACTAGGAAAAGAAATCGGAACAAGTTTTAAAAAGAAAGCTTTATATAAAAAAGAAAGAAAAAACACATGACATGATCACTGCATCAGATGACATAACACAGGGCTAATTCTTTTAAAAGAAATATGATAATCAGCTCTTATTTCAAAAGATATCCAATTTAACATTCCAGCAACTCCACACATGTAAAACAAAAATCAATATAAACCTATTTGCTTTTCCTTTTGTACTCACAACTTGGGAACAGTAAGGGTAGAAAGAAGCTTGAGATAGAAAAAAAGCTCTTCCCTCATAGCCGAGGAGAAAACAAAACAGGCAGAACAAAGACAAAACACACCCAGAAGTTCCCTCCCTCACTTTGAAAAATCCTCACTTTGATTGGTCCTCTGGTCAGGTGTTTGGTTCCCTTTGTTAACCCTTTACAGGTAAAAGAAACATTAACCCTTAGCTATCTGTTTATGACAGAGCCACCTGGCCTTGCCTCCCCGTAGGAGCTGGAAGAGGGACATGCCGCTGCTTCTGGGAGCTGCTTGAGGTAAGGGCCACCCAGAGCCTGTACCTCTGAGCCTCTCCCCACACCTGAAACCCTTGTCCCAGCCCTGATTCCCTTCCCACCAGCCGAACCCCTCGGTCCCAGTCCAGAGCGCTCTCCTACATCCCAAACTCATCCCATCTCCAGTCCCACCCCAGAGCCCATACCCCCAACCAGAGCTCTCATCCCATCCCGCACCCAAACCAATTTTGTGAGCATTCATGGCCCGCCATACAATTTCTGTTCCCAGATGTGGCCCTCGGGCCAAAAAGTTTGCCCACCCTTGGTTTAAGCACATTGGCAGGACAATGAGAGGAAGCCTGCACTGCCACTTCACAAGCTTCACCTGTTTTTTAGATAAACGTAAGTCTCCAAGATTGTGAGCTTGGAAATTGCGACAAGTGCTAAAATTTGCACTCTCTGAAGTTTACCAAATATTGCAGATTAGGAAGATAAAAAACATGATTAAAATCAACAGTAATATTGCACCACCAAAAGTGCTTATTTCATTTATTTTGAAGTGATAGTTTAGTTTTAATTATTTGTTAGAATACTTCATAGATTGCCAGTGAATGTTCTGTCATTGTATTAAGTAAAAGTAATGAAGTAATAGGAGATCTGACCCCCAGCACTCTTAAATCTTTATTGGCTGCCTTTTTTAGCAGAATTATCAAATCTGCAGATTAGCTAAGTGAGAATGAGCAAGGTTTTATTGCATTTAGACTGCATGGTGAATTGCCCGCCGGGTGCAAAAGTTTTGGACCTCTCCAGACACCTAGACAGACTTATGTGCAGTGATGGTGGCTGTGGTACCTGTGGGTACCACTGACATAGGGAAAGGTAAGAGAGAGGTCCTGGGGGGCAAATTTAGGGGGATAGGTAAGAGATTAAAGTCCAGGACCTCCATGGCAGCATCCTCTGAAATTCCTCCAGTTCCATAGTCAGGGCCAGGCAGATAGGCAGAACGGCAGGGTCTCTATGTGTGGATGAGATGATGGTGTTTGGAGGAGGGATTTAGGTTTATTAGAAACACAAGGAAACTTTTAGGATAGGAGGTGCCTCTATAGGAAGGCTGGGTTCCTCCTAAACCAAAAAGGAACCAGACTGCTGGCATGTAAATGTAAAAAGATCATACAGGAGTTTTTAAACTAAGAGATAGGGGAAAGCCAACAGGTGCAGAGGAGCATGGGGTTTGGATAGAGACATAGCTTAGGGAAGGATATAGTAAATGGGGTACACTATATACTAGTAAAGAGGAGAGGATGGATGTTGGTAAAGGACAGGTAGGACCTGAATGAAACAGTCAAATAAAGAAGAGTCCCCTTCAGTTCCATCACATGCTGGTAGACAACTAAATATTGACAAATTTTATAAGTACTTGTATACAAATGCTAGATGTCTAAATACTAAAATGAATGAGCTTGAGTACCTGGTTTTAAATAAGGATGTTGATATAAAAGGCATCACAGAAACTTGGTGGAATGATGATAATCAATGGGACATAGTGATTACCAGCTTACAAAATATATAGGAATGACAGGGTTGGTCATGCTGAGGGGGGAATGGTTCTATATGTGAAAGAAAGCATAGAGTCAAATATAGTGAAAAACTTAAATTAATCAAATTGTACTGTAAAATCTGGATGAAGAGAAATTCCATGCTTGAATAATAAGAGTATACACAAGAACTATGCTACAGAGAACCTGATGAGGATAGTGACAGGCTACAAAAACAAAAAACTCAATAATAATGGGGGATTTCAACTATCCCAACATTGACTGGGCACATGTCACCTCAGGACAAGACAGAGAGAGAAAATTTCTAAATGCCATTAATGACCGTGTCTTGGAGCAAGTTGTTCTGGAACCCACAAGGGGAGAGGCAATTCTAGGTTTAGTCCTACGTACAGCACAGGATTTGGTCCAAGAGGTGAATATAGCGGAACTGCTCAGTATTAGTGACCATAATGTAATTAAATTTAACGTCCTTGTAGAGGAGAAAATACCAAATAAACCCACCAAAGTAGCATATAACTGCAAAAAGGGAAACTACACAAAAATGAGGAAGCTAAGTTAAACGGAAATTAAAAGAAAAAGTCACAGGATTGAAATACCTGCAAGCTGCATGGAAACTATTTAAACATACCATAATAGAGGCTCAAACAAAATGTATACCCCAAATAAAACAATTATAATAAGCGAACCAAAAAATGCCACCATGGCTGAAGAACAGAGTAAAACAGGCAGTTAGAGGCAAAAAGACACCCTTTAAAAATTGGAAGTCAAACCCAACTGAGGAAAATAGAAAGGAGAATAAACTCTGACAAGTCAAATGTAAAGATATAATTAGGCAAAAAAGAATTTGAAGGACAACTAACAAAACAGACAAAACTAGTAGCAATTTTTAAAAAGTACAGAAGAAGGAAGTCTGCCAGACAATCAGTTGGGCCACTGGGTGATCGGGGCTGGCCTTACCATGAGGCAAACTGAGGTGACTGCCTCAGGTGCCAGACTGTGGGGGTGGGGAGGCAGAATTACTAGGACACAGGGTGTAGAAAATTGTGTCTGCTGCTGGTTCATATGTAGTCTCTCTGCTCTAGATGCACAGAGATGGTGGAGTGTTGTGCTGGAGGAAGGAGGGCACAAGAGACATAACAGGCAGGCAGGAGAAAAGGTGAGAGGGAATAACAGAAAGCAGCAGGAGCTGCAGGGAGAGAAAGAAGGAGGACCCTCTTATGTACCTCTCTAGCACCCCTAGGAGCCTGCACTGATTAACTCCAGCTTCTCAGGGAGCTTCCTGTTTCCTGAACCCACTTGAGGAGAACAGGCAGTCAACTGAAGTAGTAGGAGCCAGTTAGACCCTTAAGAGGCTGACATCTTCCCTCACTCAGGCCCTGCTACCAGCCTGCTTATTTGTCCCCTTCAACTGAGTGTTGACAGCCACTACAGCAGTCATGGGTGAAAGAAGAAAACGCCCCTCTGGGGCAGCATTCAGAAAAAGAAAAAGCAAAGGAAGCTTTTCTATCTAAGCAGGAAGGAGCTCTCCTGAGATACATAGACACAAATAGAACAGGAGTACTTGTGGCACCTTAGAAACTAACCAATTTATTTGAGCATAAGCTTTCGTGCGCTACAGCACACTTCATCGGATGCACGTAGTGGAAACAAATGTTCACGGTGAGCCTTCCAGCCCCAGTGAGGATGTGAGTGGTGAGGAGATGCCTGATCTTCCAGTTAGTCAGAGTGCAGGTGACCTGGCAGCTACTGCAGCATCCATATCTCCATCTCAAATGGATGTAACCATGCACATTCTTGAAGAAAAGTGTAGATCAGAGAAGTGTGTGGTGGAGGTGCAAGAAACAGCTGCTGCTGAGTTTAATTCCTGAAGTCTAGATGATCCAGGACTGTGGACCCACTTGAACAGTAGCCTAAGGGACTTCCTTGTACTGCACGGGCCACAGCAAGTGAAAAACTTCATGTTCTCCAAAGAAAATGAAAATAGAAGTTTCCATCCAACATATTACTGGTGTGAAATCCCCAATGGTGACAAAATAGAGAGGCCATGGCTTATGTACTCAAAAACCCTGAATGCTGCATACTGTTTTTGTTGCAAACTCTTCCAGTCTAATGTTCCAGCCACATTGGGTTCTACAGGAACAAAGGACTTGAAAAATCTGTCTAGAAATCTGGCATGCCATGAGAAGGCAGCAAGAGAGCATTCCATAAGTGGAAAGAGTTTGAGATGAGACTAAGGTTAAAGGCCACCATAGATGATCAGTGTCAAGAGAAGATTGCATCAGAGTCTCTTTGCTGGCAAAATGTTCTGAAAAGGCTCACTGCCATTGTGAGAATGTAGATTAAGTTTGTTTAAATTGTAAAACTCCGTGTGTGTAAACAATAAAACCAAAAATTAAATGCAAGTTACAAAAAATTAAGGGGTAGGTAATTACATGGCATCAATAAAAATTCAATGACCTCCGTTAGCAGCACTTGGACTCAGTTGTATAAATATACACTGAGAATGTACAGCAGGCCCTTAGACCTCCTGTTGTGTGAAGTGACTATCTCTTCTGTGGTTGGTGCTCTTTGCCTCAAATCTCTGCTCTTCCACAGCCTAAAGAAACAGCTGTTTGCAATTTTTTAATCATTAGCCAGCATAATCATCTCTGCAGGGTCACTGTGCCAGCACTGCTGTTACACACTTAAATGACACACCTTCTAAACATGCTCACTATTTTCTACATGCTTATGTGTACTGTTCCTGTACATATTTGCTAAAACTAATTTCAAAGCCAATATAGATGGAAGCAGGATATTTCCTTATGCTGAATCAAACAAAAGAAAGCTGCTCTTTACCTAACCATTTGCAGTTGTTTGACTTCCACTTATATTTGACATATATTGTAAAATGGCACAAACACATGCTGTGACAGCTGTATGGGAAGCAAATGACAACAGAACATGCTTAACACTAATTTCAGCTAATGGAACAAATCTATTCCCAGAATACATTTACTCTCAGCTGTTCGACAGGTTTCAATTCAGTGTATGTTAGCAAAGGGTGAAACTATAGAGGACTGGGCAAAGGTGCTGGCTTCCTCTGGGCTCCAGGGGGGCTCAACCCCCCCGGTCGGCCCTTGGCCTGGCCCAGATCTATAGGGAGTTTCATTGGATGTAGCACATAGAGAGACTGATGTGATTTGCAGCATTTTTTTTTTGATGGGCAGAGAGGCAGACATAAGAAAGGGACTTGCTGTTCATCAGCCTGGTACTGCCCAAGGTGGCTCCATATTGTCATCTTACAAATGTGCAAGTACTCCAGAATGGGATCACTACGTGCTTCTGCTGTTTGGGACCTGTGCTTTATTTTATGGCAGTCTGTGATCACTGCAAAACTAGTGCTCAGTCCCAGAACTGTTGGGATTGTACATGCACTGGTGCATATGATGTGATACTAGAGTTAGGCACTAGTATTTTGATGCTACAGAAGTGCTAAACCAACCCCATCTTGTGGCACATGCACACCTTCAAACCTTCAAATAAAACATCCAATAAAAGTATTTGCCACTAATTCTTCATACCCACATTTTCCAAGCCATTAAAGTATTTCAGTGAACACTCATGCCCCATTGTCAAAACACCCAAGACTGTTATTAGGTTCCACTGTTAACTGCATTACATTACTAGATCATCACCTTGTGAGCTACTGAATAGCAATCTGAACCACCTCAGCTTTGTTCCTATAAGGTATGTGTACACAGCTTGTGGCAGCGAATGTCCCACCTTCAATCGATGGACCTGGGCTAGCGCTAGCCCTCTAGCACTAGCTGCGTAGACAGCACATTGGAGTTGAGGCTCGGACTGGAGCTTGGGCTCTAAAGGCTACAGAGAGGGTGAGCTCAAGAGCCCAAACTCCAGCCTGAGCCACAACTTCCAAGCACTCTCTGCAGGCTGTGTAGACATACCCAGTAAGTCCTATCAACATTACAAGTGTAAATGAGTCAGAGGGCCTGATTGCCAGTTGTCTGATCTCTAACGAAGTTACAACAGAGTGCACAGTACAAGGCTTGAACCCAGTTAACAGGACATGGTCAGTTCTACACTACAACTTTGAACCAGACTCTAACCAGGTTAAGGGACAACTATATTGTCACCACGTCAGATGCCTGGGCTGCAGTTCAAGTGTAGATGGAGCCTAAGGATGACATCAGGCACAAAGCCAATGGAATCTGCTTGCTTTCTCTAAATCGGTTTTCTTCCCAGTTACTTGCTAGTACTGAAGAGATCTCTGAAAGAGTCTCCCATTTTTAAATGGTGAATTGGAACATGGAGTGACTCAGCTCCACTCTGGTTAAAAAAGGGAATGCTTGTTAAGTGAAGGTGCCTTGGGATTCACTTGCCTGGACATAAGTATTAGTGTATTAGTATGAAATATGAAGGAACTGAGATGGAAAGAGAATTTGGTCTCTTCTTCCAGAATAGCCCTAACCTGCTCTCCAGTGCCTGTCTAAGATGGGAGTGGGATGGAAAGAAGGAAAAGTGAAACATACACTAAGCACATCCTCACAGATTGCTACCGTGCAATGCGCTAAAAAAGCTGTGATTTGTTCATTAGAGATCTTATGGGTAACCTAATCAGTTGCTTAAAGTATTTTTATCAAAATCATAGGAATGGTCCTCATCAAAAATAAACAGAAAGCACATTGTCTGTGTAATATGGGAATTATGTGGGGGAAAACACTGCATTTAAATCATCTTTATATCCTGACAAAAGATTAATTGATTACTATTATTTATTATGGAGACTGCAGTAGCACCAAAAGGCTGCTGGGTGTTTTCCAAATACAGAGGAAGAGATAATCCCTGCCCTGTAGAGAATAGGTCTCAATAGATAAGAAAGGTGTTCTCTTGATATTGACAATATACTGTAGTTAGAAGCAGGGAACGCTGGAAGTTTCATGAACAGGTGCTTGTTCCTCAGTCCAGTTTTTCAGATCTCAAAGAAGTTTGCATCGTCCAGGTAACAAGTGGCTAATAATTGTCTGAGGTTATATATGTTGTGCTATAGATTTGCATCATGTATTACAGATGTGTAACAAGTCAAACCCCCTTTCTTAAGTATCTTACGTTTTAAATTAGTAAAACAACATCATTCAGAATGGCATCAGATAGCAGCAGGAGAATGTGAAGCACAAAGTCCACGACAGAGAATATGGGGGAAAGGAATAAAGCTTACTGGAGTCCTAACAGTTTTTAAAGAAATCTGAACATTTGATTGTTTTTGTTTCATTTTTTAAAAATCTCAGATACAGGAGGAGATGGCACTGAAGGAGAGATTAACGAGGAAAGGCAAAATGACACATTAGCAATTCTGAAGGACTATATCGTTTTGAAAGCATGGGCTATAACAAAAAAGGCACTAATTCTGCAATTGGATCCATATAAGCAGACCCTTGCACCTGCAGGGAGCCTCAGTGGGCTTTGCATGAAAGGATGTAATTGCAAGGGACCAAAAACAAGAAATCCGGGGCCAGACAGTGCCCTGTTCTTTCTACCCTTGCTTCCATAGAGTAGCTCTGAGATAAGCCAGTCCTGTTTACCATCCTCCACTACTTACAGGGCCACAGAAGAATTCTGGGAAGAGCTAAGAGTGCCCTTTTCACCATCCTCTTCCACCCAATGGCCAGACAGAAGTGCTGGGTGAGCAACTGAACTTCTGTTTCTGTTTCTATTATCTGAGTAGTATTTTAACCTTTCAATGTTTTCCCAATTTTGTCTATATAACACTGACACAGTCAAACCCATACGAGGAAGATATATTTTTATCATGAGAAAGTGTCTTTAAATGCAAATGTCCTTGATCACAGGAGGTAGGATTGCCTGACACAATGTGCTATTGCAAAATGTGTTCCCATGAACAGCAGAAACAGCTGCAGAAGTGCTAGTGGCAAAGGGTGGAGAATGAAATTAGCACTTTCTATGTTCTTCAGTAAATGCCAAACTAAAAGATGAGCAGACTTTTTTTTTTGATTAGTGCCTTTTTTTCTATCAGAAAACACCTGAAGCAGACCGTTGCCTCTGCTTCTGCCTGAAGAAGATAATCTGAAGTCCCTCCGAATGAGCTCATCCTTTTCAAAATCAATAAGACTCCTTACAAGTTGCAGTCTCTCTCTCTCTTTCTCTCTCTTAAGAGCTGATGATTGGACCCCACACCCTGGGACAGCCCATTGTTCATTAGATTTGCATTTCCTCCTCCTACAGAAAAGTAAAATGGTAACACAAAGTAACGTGAACAATTCTTTGTGAACTGGGCTGAATTAAGCAGGCAGATGGGATCCTGACCTCTGCATTTTCTTGCTTAGTGAATTTATGGCTGTTAAAAGGTAGTGTCAATGCAAGCTTCCCCACTCCATCCCAACAATGGGTCTCTACCTTGCCCTTGAGGAGCCCCTTCTAGAGGCCAGGGGGTACAGCAATTCACAGTCTATCCCATTCTGTCTTTAGTCTGTCGACTGAGATGGCAAACAAAGGAGGCCAGTTTGTTGCAGGAGGGACAGCTGTCCATTGGAAACAGACTATCAGTTCATTTCTCTAGTTCATCACATAGTCACTCACTATCAGCCTGGGCTGGATTTGAACTGGTAATCAAGGGATGAAAGGCTCTGTGTGTCATTATTAAATCACTTGAGTCACCTAGCCCCCAGTGAGAGCAGCTTTTCAAAAATGAATATGTAGCAGAGGACATATAGTTTGAAAGCCTTTCTAAAGGACTTAGGGGGCTTGTCTAAGCAGGAAAATTTATCAGCATAATGATGCTGTTATCTTTAAATGGCTAAAGCGATATCAGTGTAACTCCCTAGCTGGACATTATTATTCAAGAAGAGGAGTGCCTTTTCCCAGTTTAGCTGATGTGACTTTGGAACTGGTATATGCTAAAGGCAGAAAAAGGCACTCTTATTCCACAATAAAAGTCTCCATATGGGGAGTTTCTCTAGTATAAATATAGCACTAGAATTATACTGGTAAATTTCCCTGTGTAGAAAATCCGGTAGTATGGAATCAACTCTCTAGAGCTTCTGAATTTTGTGCCTCCATTGAAGGTTATGCCGGAAGACCTGAATCTTCTGTGCCTCTCAGAATTTCCTAGCTAGCTAATGACATCATCATTGTACCATTCACGTGCACCTGAGAAAGCACGGGCCTTGTTTTTATTTACTCTAAAGATACGTTTTCACTGTGGTTACCACAAACATAGGTGCTGGAACTAGGGGTACTGTTGCATCTCCTGGCTTGAAGTGGTTTCCATCATATACAGGGTTTAGTTTGATTCGATGGTTCTCAGCACTCCCGCTATACAAATTGTTCCAGCACCCTGACCATAAGTGATCAGCAGGTAGGTTAGCTTAGCACAGGAGTGAGCCTCCCACACAGCAAAGACACACTCAAGTTACTGTGTCCTCAGTGGTGCTGCACTCCCCTATGTGTGTCACTAGGACTTCTGGGGGCATATACCATGGTTTGTGGTGCTACAGTAAGTTGCTTTATGGTTCTTTCTTGTGAACTGTGAGAGAACTTGTCTGTCCTTCTGGGAAGGCAGTGGAGGATTATCAACATCTGAGTGGCTAAACCGGTATCCTTACTGCAAAGCAGAGGGATTCCCAGCCCAAATGAAAGCCTCACTCTGGCTTTGGTCTATAGCCCCAGCTACCGTGGTTGAAAGCACCATCAAACATAAGAGGGTTTTGTGTGGGGACAGAAAGGGAACTAGAAACAAAAGCCTGGGTTAACTCTGCAATGAAGATATATCCTAAGGATATGTCAGTGTAATGGGCTTTCCGTATAAATAAGAATCAAGTCTCATATCTCTGGCTGCAAATAGAGACCCCTACATTTCCAAAACATCATGCAGGGTTTTTTTTTTAACTGTGACAGTAAAGTTGAATTGCTCAGCTAAACCCTGAATGATACTTAGAAAGCCAAGAGATTAGAGAGACAGATGTTTGGAAACAGTCTTTCTGGATGATCAGCTTCTTTTAATTCAAGTAGTTTCTTGGCAAAAGCATGATTTATACTCAAAAGGGCATTTTATCTAGTGTTACTAATGCTACTTCTGCACTTCTAAAGTGCCTTTCATCTGAGGATATGAAAGTGCTTTTACAAACACTGGTGAATCAAGCATCACAATACCCCTTTGAGATATGCTTTATTGCCACCACTTTACAGAAGAGAAAACTGAGACACTGATATGCTTATTTACACAGGCCTATACCTAGTGGAAGAACCCTATACTATGTTAACAGTTAATTAATAAGCAAGCACATCCAATTTTTAAAAAATTCCTCCAGGATTTCTTTTTCATTTCAGTCTAGTGTACGTAGACCGGCTGTTGATGATAAACATTTTTACAGCCATGTAAATGCAAATAGCACTTTGCAGAACATCAACCATAATACAGTTATAATAATATATATTCTATAGGTCTAGAATAATCATCATCATCATCATCATATATAGCTTAGTATTCATTAACAGCCAAATCCCATAGACTTCAATGAGCTTTGACTCAGGTCTTAAGAAATGTGGGTCTGATACTGAAGCAATGTTTAGCATTTTCCTAGGTATCGCCTGCATTTACATATCTATTAGTGAAGAGAAAGTATTCTATATTACAAAAAACCATGGAAATGATCTTTAGAAAAAATTAGAGATGAACCCAAGCCAGGAAGTTTGGATTGGGAGCCTAACGTTCTCCCAGTTTGGGGATTTACAAATTTAGGGTCCTGGGATGGGCCCATTATACAGGGTTTGATTGTAGGTCTTTCTATAGGATAGTTTAAGTATAAAGAGGTCTTAAAGTGGGTGAAAATGTACACCCACTTCAAGGCCTCTTTACCCTACCAGAGCAGTGAAAAGGGCCTCATTGTAAATGAGAATCAGACCCATACTCTCAAGCTGTGAATGCAAACTTCCTGCCAATACAGTGGTGTTTGTAATAGTCACATTATATAGATGCGATCAATTGCACTGTTTTGATACAGAGTCAGATCTGAATCTTGAATGACGTAGGCCTCTCTCTTACAACACAAATAATAAAAAGAATGTAGCAAAATTAAGTTTTTTGTTTCCTTTTCTTTATCTGAACCCCACTGTTCTTGCTTTATTGAAAATGGAATTTGTCTTAGTCTCTACTCACCCCTGCTGACCGGGTCAGCCTTCTACTTTTTCCATTAAAACTTCTTGTAGCTGTGTTTCTGCCCCGGCTGGTTCCTGCATACAGAGTGCCTGTTAGTGAGAACAAAAGTGAGTTCCATACACTGATTTTAAATCTCAGAAGTAATAAAGTCAACCACAAAAATCCTTATTTTCCTCTCAGTTTATGGAAAAAGTTTTAAATAAAAAGCATATTGTGGTAAATCCATGGTCACCTAGACCTTCTTGGTTGTCACTAAGATGCAAGTAACTCAGTTTCCCAAGAAGTTGGTGAAAACAAGAGAAGGGTGAACTTTAATGATTTAGAGACTTGGTCATGCTTATCTAAATTGTCCAATCCTTTTGAGTTTGCAAAAGTGAATTGAAAATCTAGTGAGAAATCCCTTCCTATATGCTGAAAGGCTGACCCCATGGAAGTCAATGGGAGCTTTGACATTTATATCAGTAACCCCAAGACTCCATCCATGGTATTTTGGTATTTACATCTGGTTCTGGTCAGAAACCAGAAGTAAAAAAATAATGAATAATTATGATTATAATTATAATTACTGATTTTTTTTAAACTAAAAAAAGGTTAATTTCAATTTGTTTGCAAAGATTTGGGGGGACAAGGATGAGGGAGGAAGTCTTTATCCAAATCCATTCACCCACACATAGTGAGAACTTCCACTGTCACACTGGACTCTCAACAGTTGAGTCTATTTGCCAAGACCCAAATGTGGGACACAGTGTGGACTGCTAGCCAATATTACATATATGTTAGGCATAGTATACACCACCTTAAAAGGTATTATTGGCATGATACTAATATAATATACATTACATATATATACTTGTTGGGAAGTTATGTTAATTGAATGTATTATGCTCTCCCCAAAACTCTGTTGCCCCACGTCCAATATCCCACAACACTTTGCAAAGCTGAAGTCAGCTCTGGCATTAGAAAACAGGACATTTATCAAAGGCAAAATACATTAATGTTCTGCCCCCGTACAAGCCAGGAAGGTATCTTCATGGCCCTGAATGCTAGTATCCAAAACAAAGATAAGGAAGGTACAGAACAACAAGCTAAGGATTGGTAGGAACTAGTGGGTTCAATTTTAGTGACACATAAAGAGTTTTTTAACTTGTAAAATCATCCTACAAATTACTAGTTGAAATGCATATCTTTGAAGAACACCTTGTGTGCTAGGTGAACATGCTGTGGGAATTTGCTTCCCAAAAAGAGGGTGTGTATGTCTCCTTTTCTTTTGTACTGTTTTTCTTTAGACAATACATTTGGCTAAGTTCAATTATTTCATCTCGCGAACATTTTAGAGAACGATCTGCAAGAATAGTCAAACAACTGGCTATATCTTTGAGTCAACAGAACCAAATAGCCAAGATAAGAGACTCATGACACACACAGTAGTGCAGAAGGATTAAAAGGAGGCAGTATTGAATTCTCTATAATAAATGACGTTTTCACCTTTGCTTTTTGGTCTCTTTTTAGTCTTGCTTCTAATACTTGATGACAGCAGAAGTAAGATAAATATTAAATCAATGTGGGATGGAGGCAATTTTGAGTTGCAACAGAAGCATGTTTAAAACAGACTTAACAGAGTAATGACAGCCAACAAATCTTTTCCTGAAAAGAGAACTGTATCGATGTATTGATAATGGGAAGTGGTGATTGTGTTATTACATCTGTTACAATGTTTAAACACTGGTTGGGAGTTTGTTTGCATGATAAAAGCTGTTTTTAGAAAGGATGGAAGGAGGGATATTTGCATAATACAGTTTGACATGTATTTAGGCCCTTCCATTGCGTCCTTGCATAGTAAAAGCCACTTTTTACTCCTATATTTCTGATAATTTTCTTGTAGAGAACTTCCAAGTGGGAAAAAGGGGGTAGGCAGCAATGTGCTTCCTTCAGAATAGCTGCCCCAAATATCTGCATGTGACCTTGGTCATCCATACAAGGTCCTGTACTCCCACTGTGGGTCAGGATCCTGGAGGCTGGCTGCCCTTTCTTCTTGTAGGTGAAGCTCCAATGAAAATGAACTGGCAGAGAAAGCCCCCTGGGATCTCTGGTGTGGGAGGGACCTGTGAAAAGGTTAATACAGCATGAGCACCATGTTCTGCTGGGCCAAAGGTGGATGATGGGTATATCTCTAGTCCTAACCCAACTTGCCCCTCTTGCTTTGGTCTGGCCTGACCCCATTTCCTTCCCATGCACAGACCCCAGCCTGCACAGAGAGAGCTCCGTACAGAGAGTCGCTTGGTCAGGGGTGGAAGAATACCACAGAGGCATCCCAATACCATTTCTTCATAGACAAAGGGAGAACCACACATGAAGGGCCACTCCATGGGGAGGGGTGGGCTAATCTGGGCCCAAACTCCAGAACATATCCCCTGATCTCTGGTTGGTCAAAAGCACAGCAGGAGGAATCTGAAGTTAAGGGAGAGCTAACTAGGAAAAGTGCTTAGTTTCGTGAATGTATGTTGCTTTGTTGGGTTGCAGTGATCATTTTACACAGGTGAGTAATTCAAGATGGCAGGGGAGGAGTTCAAACACAGTCCTTTGAAAATTTGGGCAAAAAAGTGCATTCAAAGGAACCACAGAGCATGATATTTGTTTTCTGCCTGTTGTTCCCTGTTTATGTAGGAGGGTAGTATCCTTATTGCGTTATACCAGATGTGTTTGTTAATCAGGGAGCGAATTAAAAATAAACTGAAATGGATTTCAATTAACATAAAAGAAATGCAGTGCATCTGGATTATAGTAACTTTATACATTTCATACAACCAGTTCAGCCTGTGCACTGAAAAACATTTGTGGAGGGAGAGATTTTCAAAGGCATAAATGACTGTTTGGCATTCAGTTCCCATTGGCTAAATGCCCTTTGTACCTTGAAAATACTACAGTTCATTTTTGTGAGAAAATGTCAGGCAAAGTGTTTTCCCCCCAGTTATTATAATAATGTATCAAATCGTATCTTGAAGACTTTGTGTGAAGAGTTTGTGGGAGCATCTGATGCTAGACAGGATTGCAGTCACTCTGGATTCTGTGTACAGCATACATTTTTTTTTTCAAATGCTCCACAGCTTTCGAATGTGCAGAAACTAATGTGGAGATTGTGTCATTTTTCTCCTCACTGTCACATTCACTCTAGTTCATGCTCTTTCTCTGTCCATGTCAGACTGTCTCCACAACTGTCTCATCACAGAGATGGCAGTGTCCTTGCTCACTGTTGTTGCAATCTACAATCCTGCACACATTCCCTATCAGAAACTGGGTCTGGTAGGAAGAAGCAAGTTTTTCACTTTATTTAGCTGAAGTTTCAACCTGAATTTTGTCGGTATCCTCAGTCTTTGGTCTAAGGCTGATCTCATAGCCTGACAACACTCATGCTTTCTCTCCAGAGAATTAGCTTTTTAATGATCCCATGTTTCTGCAAGACATGCACAACACTTGTAAGCCTGATCGCTTGATGATTTCATAAAGTGGCACTTTCTTGTTATGAAATCATCCAAGAGCAGAGTTTTGTGGACTTTATTCCATAACTCCACAGTATCCTTTGGTCACAGCTGGCATGCTATATCAGAAGCCAGGAAAATACATTATATTGAGCCATCCCTACTCATGGTATCCCAAGTATCAGGTTGGACTGCCAAGTTATCCAGGAGCAGAATTGCTTTTCAGAGGCAAACCTTGCACTTGTAAACAGAGTTTCAACACAGAGATCAACTTGTAAGAGGGCAATGAGTGTGCCATTTGTTCAGATGCTCCTCTGATACTTATAGTGGACCAGTCTGTTTCAACATATTCATGTGAGAGAAGTACTCTCTAGATCTCTCTGTCAGCAGGAGACAGAGTGTGTGAGTGCCAAATTCCAGAATAGTGACAACTTTTTACTAGGTAAGCGACACCAATAAACACCAAGAAGCCTGTTTTATTGTCATTATAAATTGGCTCATGTGACAGGCCATTATAGACATTCCATTGTATGGCACAGCCTAGCAACTTCATCAGCTGCTCTTGTCTGTTCCCTGTACAATTTCAGCCACTTCTTTCCATGTCTTTTTAAGACATGATTGCTGGTTCCTGATCATTCAGCTTCAAGCAAAACTTAAGTGCTTTCTTTTTAAGCAGGAGTCCTGAAAGAGCAGCTTCCTTCTTCCCTCTCATCAAAACCAAAGATAAATCTTTGAATCACTCTCAGCATCATTTACTATTCATAATTTTATTTCCTTTGATCCCAGGGAGGAATCATAGGGCTAGAACAGAGCTGTGCTGATTTACATCAGTTGAGGATCTGGCCCAAAGTCTGCATTTTTTCTTAATTTCTGTATTTTTGAACTTCTTATGCCATACTTAATGTTCAGAATTTTCAGAATTTTCCCAAGGCTTTCCACTATCTTGAGTTTCCAAGATAGGATCCAAGTACCCTGCTTTTTCTAGCACACCAAGGACACATAAATACAAATGGTTGCAGTCCCTTATAAGCAGTAAATAATAAACATACTGCTTGGCAGGCAGGTAGACACACTGGCAGGTCATTAGATAATGAGGTTGAGATAATGAATTTAGAAAATCAGGATTCTATTGTAATTGCAAAATAACTGTACAGCCCCCCCCCACCTAATAAATGAAATTCCATTCTTTTTTATAGTGTGCTTCCAGAATGGCTATTTTTAATTATGGGCCTCTGCCTTCTTCAGCACCACATTGAGATTGTGTGTTTGAATTCTCGGTGATTGGCTTAAAAGAGGATGGGACAGTTTCTGTATTTCTTCATCTGAAGAGCCAGTTTAAGGTTTTGAAGGTTGGAAGTCTGTCCACAAGGAATTAGAGATGACAGAGAAAGCAGGCTTTCCAAATGCAAGTTAAGTGCAACGTGGCTGTCAGTCATATTGAGAGAAATTTTGGAGAAATTGGAGTGCTGTAATTTGTGACTTGATGCTGACAGGAATGTTTGATTGATCTGGTGTAGTTAGTTGATCTATCTGAGAAAACAATAAAGTTTCTTTCCTGTGTTGTTGCCATAATCATTTGTTTAACCTTTACACTGTCATCATATATGCCCCTAGTACAGTTTATTCCAAAAGTGCAACAGCGTATTTGTATAACCTCATTTACAAGGGCACATTTTATCACACAGCCCTGTCTGCCACATGTCAGCATCCTACAATAAAAGATATGGGTATGATTCTGCAACTGTTACTCGTTTTAACTAGAACTTCCACTGACTCCAAAAGTCACTGGGACAGCTCATGAAAGTAAGTGCTCCTCCAAGTGAATGAGGGTGGAAAACTGAGCCCTGTGTATTTGTGACAAAAAGACAGAAGGAGAAAAACAACAGGAAATAAAAAATGATCTTGCTTCACTTCATAAAGATGAGGAGTGTGGGCAATGCATGGCTCCTTTTTAGAGAAAATGTGCGCTAAATCCTCCCTTACTTTCCTACCCCTCATTCTCCATTTGCCACTGAATGTTTAATTAGTGTTTCTCAGCAACTGGAGATGTGAAAAAATTCTGATTGACAAAACTTCTTGTGTTTGGCTGAGATTTCAAAGTGCTTGATTTCAATGCATGCCCTGGCTATTTGTAAACCCATTGAAAACTTCCCAGCTTAATACTTTGATTTAGAGCGAAATTCAGCAGCAACAACAACAAAATAAGGAACCAGTGTGGCACTTTTCTGAGGAACAAGGGAGATACATTGAACTGTGAGATAAAACTAAAATATAAAGGAAGTTCCTTTGGAACTTGTGAGCTGTGTCAGTAGCTGCTTCCCTGTCCCACAGGGGAGGCTGAAGGGAAAGACAGGACACTTCGTGCATCAAGTGTAGAGGAATATAATTAGGCAGGTCAACAGTATAAGCAGGAAATACATTATTCCTCAGTCAAATAAAGCAAGTTAGAGTTGAAGTGACAGATTTTGCAGTTGACAAAACATTATTTAGGTGGGTCAACGTTAGAGATAATTGTGAGGAACTTCAGAAGGAGCTAACAAAGCAAGGTGAATGGACAGCATGATGGCTGATGAAATTTGATGCTGATAAATGAACATTGCAAGGCATAACTATTCATATACCTTACTGCATGGTAACTGTACTGTATATTAACCGTACTGTATATTAACCATAACCATTCAGGGACAAAACCTGGATGTCATTGTGGACAGCTCAATGAAACCTCTGTTCCATGTGCAGTGTCAGTCAAAAAGGGAAAATGTTAGGTTGCATAAGAAACAGGATGTAAGATAATACTGAAAATATTTGCACAATGTCACTGTGCAAATCTATGGTACACCCTCCCCTGGAGTACTGTTCTGTTATTATTATTAATATCTCAAAAAGGATGTAGCACATATAGAAGTGATTCAGAGACTGGTGACAACATTTATTAGCTATATGGAAAAAACTTCCATGTGAAGAGTGACTGAAAAAACTATTGAGTTTAGAGAAGCGACGAGGAAGAGGGGACACAATAGACATATACAGAATGGTGAATGGTATATAGAAAGGAAATTTGGCATTCCTTCTTACTCTTCCTCCAAAACAAGTACAAGGGGACACTCAAGGAAACTGCAAGGCAACAAATTTGAAACTGATAAAAGAAAAGACATTTGTATATATTATTATTGTATTCCTAGTACAGTAGCATCTAGGACCAGGGTTCCTTTGTACTAGGCATATTACATACATACAATAAAGAGACAGTCCCTGTCTCAAAGAGCTTATGTTTTTTATCAACACAATTAGCCTGTGGAACCCATTGCTAAGATATCATTGAGGTCAAGATCTTCGCAGGATTTTTTTAAAAGCACCAGATATTTATATGTATTATGAAAACCATCAGACTGTAAGCTCTTTGGAGCAGGGACCATAATGTTGTTCTGTGTTTGTTCAGCACCCTAGTACAATGGCTTTAAAAATTTCAGGTGAAACCTTCTCCACTACCACTGGGAAACTATATTACAGACCACTAGAGCTCTTTGGTAAGAAACATTCAGCCTAGAATGTCCTGTTCTAAATTTGGTCCCATTCCTCCTAGCTATATTATCTGGGACCATGTCAGACACTTCTTCTCCCTCCTTGGTGTTTTTATCTTTCCAAACTTTTGGCAGTTATCATGTCTGTCCCTTGGTTGTCAAACATATTTACTTCTGTGACAGATATGGGGATTTTCTGCAATATCTTTGGGAGATCTTACTGTACTAATTGTATGTATCACTGCGGGCCATGGAGTGTATGTAATCCAGTAGGTGAGGCTGACCACAGATCTCCAGGAATTAAGAACAGCGGGAGTGGGCAGACCGATTAGGCAAATTCACTCAGCATGCACCAGCTCTGAAGAGGTACCACCACCTGTACAGACTTGCATAAACTGATTCAAACTGGATTCTCTAGAGACCAGCAGAAAAAGACACAGGGCCTGCTTCCTGATCCAGCAAACGGACAGGACCATCTGTCCAAGGTAGGCCCAAATCCTTCCTGGGAAGATTTGGAAGGACTTGATCTATTCCTGGGCGTCCTTGTTCTGAGTCAAGGTGGTTATGAACTTGTAACAACAGAATAATCCCTATCTGGGGTTTGAACGACTGTTACCTGTCAGATCCCTTGTTGGAGTGAGGAGTGATCTCTTGCAAACTTATTAGAATGTATATAGATTCTTTTGTTTTTAATATCTTTTCGGTATGATGCTTTTACCTTAAAAATAAATGTGCTTGCTTAGAAAGAGCTGTGTGGTAACTTAAATGTGGGCCATTATGCTGTTTATGGACTCTGAGAAGAAGGCAAAGCAGGCGTGCTGACTACCTGGGCTATTCACAGTGTAGGCAGGAAACTATGCAGCCTAGAAAAACCCCAATCAGGAGAGGAGGAGAGAGAAAGGTATGTCTCTACTTAAGAGATGTGATGGCTGGGGAGGCCGGAAGCTTAAGAGTGGATGCCCTTGCTGGACCACAGAGGGGGAAATATAGATGCAGTTGCCCTCAACTGTGACAACTTCTTAATCTTTCCTCATAAATCAATCTCTTCATAGTCTTAATTACTTTGGTGCTCTTGTCTGAATTCCTTCCAGTCTTTCAATAACTTCCTGGGTTTGAAATACCAGAGTTAAACATGGGATACTCACCAATGCCTAATTAACAACTCACAGTCAATACAAGTGTCTCTCTCTCTCACTGAATCTTGGTATTATGATTTCCTAAAAAGAGTCAATCCTAACTGGAAACAACTCATATCAAAAACAACAACAACAAACTCATGTAATGCTTATTTTTAAAAATCTATACATGCAGGATAAGTGTATGATATGAGTAATAACACATATACATTACTACTGCAGAACTACCGATCTTTTTCTTCCAGCAAATTTCAAAACATTTCTGATTATTGAAAACAATATCTTGCATCCTGAACTTTCTACGAGTACTGCTCTCTAACTCACCTGGTGCTGGGTCAGGTATTGCTGACTGACACCTGGACTGCCTGCACAGACTGCTGCCATCATTGCCCATTGTTAATGGTCTGAGCAGAGAAAAGTGAGGGTGCGTGGGAGATGCTGGGCTTCGGCACCAAGAATTCTGAGTAGGGAACAGGGTTGCTGGGATCTTTTTTTCTCTGTAAACAGAAATACAAATTAGTGTATTCTGTATATTGTATTTTTTAATATATATGTATAGTACACATATATTTTATATAACTTGTATTATAGGTGGAGCAGTAGCAGCATCTATATTAAGGCTGTCTAACACTTTATTATAATCCCTTATTTACAGTTGTTCATAATTTTGCCAAACTTTAACACTTTGGGCTGAAATTTTCCATACTGACTCTTTGATTCAGGTCGAATTTCTCTGGAAATTTAAGCAAAACCTGTTCAACCATTTCCAAGAACAAGGCCAGTGAACACTAGTTAGTTTGGCCAATGTTAACATTTTTTGAACTGTCCTTTGAACAACTCTAGCCACAGCTTGGAGCAGAAGGTTGAAATTTAGCAGAGGAATACTCCTGTGGGCAGAAAGGGGCCTTTTACTGTCCTCATTAAAAAATCTGCCCAGGTTTGATCAAATTATAAGCCACAGAAAATTGCAATTGGCATATGTGCAATAGAACACATTTAACCCTTATCCTTCGGATTTCAAAACATTTCAAGTGTATTGCACATGTTCCCATTCTTCAATGAGCATGCTGCAAGGATCCAACAACTAAATGTCTGCCTATGCTGCTTTTCTCCTTCAAAATACCCTATAGTCTAGATTAAGATGCATTGTGCTGGAGCAGGAAACTATGAGTTTTAGATCCACCTTTTTCACAAACTAGTGTGAATAATTCTATGAACATCACAACCTTTAGACTATAAGCTTTTTGAGGCAGTGAATGTGTCTTTTCTGTCTGGATGTTGCCTAGCACACTTCTGAGTGCTCAGTGAGTGAATAATATATAATGAACTCAGGTTTTCTTGCAAAATGTCCCATTACTTCATTGACTGAGACTGTTGCTCTCTTGCATGGAAACTAAAATAAAGTTTGGTTTGGATTTTGTTTGAAGGTTCAAGTCAGTTCTTATTTTATCCTGCCCATTTCACTGAAACCTAGTAACAACTTTCTTTGCAAGATGCTCATTTTAAAAACTTTACTTCCACAGCCAGCCAGGAATAGTGCTATATTATAATGATGGAGTACAGTCAATAGCTGGATGGTTACCTTTTAATGAAAACCGGTCCTCTTTCCTCTGTTCGACCTTGGACACCCCCTTCCTGTTCTGTATCAATTATCACAGACTCTGGTTCCTTTTTCCATTCCTCTCTTTGCATTTTTGATGGTATAATTGACTTTTTGCTGCTCTTAAGGTATTCATCATCTTCTTGCTCTTTCCATCCTTGCTTTCTGTTACAGTGAATAGGTGTGTACCAAACAACAGCCTGAAGAAAAAAACACCACTCATTCAGTTACTTCATTTAACCATCAAGTTTATTGTTTCTGTTACACAAGGAATAGTGTGTGCGGGGATGGGGGAGGAAAGAGGTGAGGAGGCATAGGAGGTAAAGGTTTTATGATCTATTCAAGCTGTCTATATTCAAGGGTGTGAGTCAGAGAATAATGGCAAGGCACCAAATCACAGCCATTGATTTGATCTTTAAAATCCATTTTCAGTTCTTAAAATTATAGGGTGGATTCATAATGTAACAGCTTTGCAATTCAACTGCTTGACTTAAATTAAACAGACATATTATGAATGCAATGGCAAGTTTGGCCAAACTAAGGAAGAAGAGAGGGGAAACCAGTATAAAAGTCTGAATAAAAACAGATTGTATCAAGTAAATTAGATTAATACTGTATAAGGGAGACTGGATAGTTTGAGGAAATTGGTCTCCAGGTCACTGGTTCAAATCTGGTTCAGGCTAGAAATGGCCAAAAAATCATTGTCACTAGATTACTTTTAGGATATGTCTACACAGCAAAGAAAAACCTGCAACTAGCCCATGCCAGCCAACTCGGGCTCATGGGGCTCGGGCTGTGGGGCTGTTTCATTGCTGGGTCCCAGAACGTGGACTCCAGCCTGAGCCTAAGCCCAGGTCTGAAGAAAACTTGCACTGCCGGGACCCATGTTGTACCTGTTCTATGCATAGTAGACCTTCATACTGCCAGGCTATCTATCTAGCCCCTTCCTTTAGTCCTCAAGGTCTCAGAAATTAACTTGTAAACTCAAGCAAGGTTCACAGCCAGGATTTACCCACATTATGTAATTTGCTCAGTTAGGGCTCATGGGCTCAATCCTGCAAAGTGCTCAGTACTGTGGTCCTGATCCTGCTAAGCACTTATGCTCGTTTACCTTTAAGCACATGAATAGACTCATTACTGTCAACAGGATCTAGCACTATATAGTCAAGTCCAGACTTCAAAAAGGTATGGAGTGGGTGACACTGGGGGAAAGCCCTTGTCCAATCACACTTGCAAAGCACAAGTATTCAATGCTACATATTCAATGTACCCAGAACATTGGGTTTGTTAAGCTTCAAGACCCCACATACCAGTACTCCTGCTCATTAGCACTTTCTGGGATTATTTGCTTGCCAAAACTCTGCATGCCATTGCTACTCTTTACAATTATCCTTACATCCAGCCATCCTTTAAGAAGGATGAGTAGAAGAATTTAGCAATTTTATTAATTACATGACAAACAGCTTATAAGAATCAGAACACTCACCTGACCATTAGGTTCACAAAGAATGGTAGTGCACTCTGGGCCTGTTTGAAACCTAACTTGCTCCTTCCAAAGGAAATCTGATGGAGGTTTATGAGGCACTTTAGCATCTGCTGTCCATACCTGCAACAATCCAAAGGAAGCAATCAGATATAGAGAGGATGGTCCTTGGATGTTTATGAAGTGTGAAGCAGCAGGTTTCCCTCTCTCAAGACTTTTCTCCATAAAATCAAAGCTGAAGGAACTGCATTTCAAGATCTGTAGCAATGGCTTGGTTACACTTATTGTCATGAAGACCTGCTCTAGTGGATTAATAGAGATAATTATGAGGGCATATTTTTCAGGCACTAATATTAGGTTTTGGGGGATTTTTAGCCAATATTACTGAGGGCCAGATTAACAATAGGTGATTTCTTTTTATTTATTCTGGGTATTTTAATAGGCCTGCAACCGAGACCTTTACTATCCCAGTCCACGATTTATTCTGGAGCCTCCCAGTGTGGGAACAGACAGTTCCAGTTGGGCAACAGTAATTTTTTCTCCTTTAGTTTTATATAGATGTTAACAACATCTCTGCATCACGCTCTGCAAACTGGATGTAATTATTGCACTGTTGTGGCCTTGATCACAATCGTAGCAGCAACAGGAACCATGATGAAAACATTTTTCTTGTGTAAAATGATCCTATCTTACTTTTGCAAGCAGCATTCTAAAGAATTGACCTTCAGATCCAGGGTTTCAGTTCAGACCAATTTCTTTATATTGAAAATTATGTTGCAGTATGGAGAGATCTTACAGAAGCAATGCTTAGAGGGGAGAGTGGGAAATGGGGAAGATTCTTCATGATATCAGGTCAGAATCTTCCAACTTTCTGCAGAATTTTGAAAGTTGGGCTCCTAAACCCACATTTAGGCACCTAAATAAAACTGCCCTGATTTTCAAAGGTGTTGAGCTCTAGCAGCTCCCATTGAGTTCAGCGGAATTTGTGAGTGCTCAGACTTCTGAAAATATGGATTTATGAGTCTGACTTCAAGCATTTTAAGATTGAAATTTTGACCTTGCATTACAGTGGATAAGGAGCAGCTGAGTTATGGAAGGTAAATTCTTAGCTATCTGCTCGGTGTTCATTTGGATATTCCTCCTCTGTACTCACGGTTACAGTAGAATTGGCCTTCATTCTGATCCTCGGTGGGAATTTGAATACTGTTACTGGATGGCCGTTGACATTTTGCTGGAGTGTATACTCCCCAATGCCCTCCTCTTTATCAGGGGAACAGTTAAGGATCTTCACAAAATGACCACCTGAATGAACTTCTGCAATTTTTAAGTTGCCAATAGCACTAAATAATAAAAGTAGAATCAAAGGTTTAAAAGCATTTCACAAATGAAATACACATGCCTTTAACTATAACAGCCTGCCCCAATGTCTGTATAATAAACATACTGTATGCAGACTATTTACAATAGTAATAATCTGCACTTTACATAGAACCTTTCATCTGAAAAACTCAGTTATATGCTTTACATATATCAACATATACTAGCTATCTTACATATTTTTGGGTCTGTATTACCATCAGAAATTAATTGGTACTTTAAAAAAAAAGGAATCATCATTACAGTTTGCTATTTGTATTTTCAAAATGTATGTCAGTTAATATTTTTAAGGCTGACCACACAATCTAGCCATTAAAATTCATGGGAGTTGTGTGGCTAAATCCCCTTGTCAGTTTTGAAAATCTCAGTCATTGACTTCATTTATGTATTTTCTCCCTCCTTTTCTTTCTCCTTTCTTGATTTCCATCTGTTCCTCATTTTTATATTCCTTTGTGGAGGAAAGGGAAGCTGTACCAGTAACCAATGTCCAAGAGACACCATGTTAAAACATCTCTTTCATTTCAGACATGGAGCAAACAAGGGTCTGTGATTTATCTGCAGGAAGCAGAGGAACTCCTTGAGTGAGCAGACGAACACTTTATCTTCGGCAAGCACTGGAAAATAAATTTCTCTCTGGAGCGTTCCTCTTCTAAGCAACTTACATGTCAAGAAAGCTCTTTTTTAAAACACAGTTCTGGACTATAATGCTCATTACTGGTCTTATCAGACAAGTTGTGAAAGAAGTCTGAGGAATCATCCAATTTTCCATGTGACATTCACTGTGATTTAGTGAATTGTTTAGCCCTTGTTGTAATGTCTTGTCTGTGTCTCCTGTCTGTGTAATGTCTCTGCCCTGGCTATGCATGCCTTCTTCTGTTTTGCTGATAAGTCTAATATGTAGGTGCTTGTGCCTGTATTCAAGCCTGGCCTTACAGCACAGATAGACATGGGTCTGTGTAAGCTGGCAAAATAATAATTGGTGAGTGGCAAAAACCACTCACTCACCCACCCAAAAATTCATTCATGCTACACATTACTGCAAGGCTGCCTGCAGTCTGCAGCACCTAGTGGCAGATATGAAGGCGGAGGGGGGGGAGAGAGCTGTCCCTGATCTGCCCCAACAGAAACTAAGAATACATGCTTACTGAGCACAATTCTGTGCTACGCATCATGTAGGAAACCCTCCCTTCCTTTCCTTTTGCTGCATCATTGGGCCCTCTGTTAAGTCCCTTCTCTCTCTGGGCAGAGAACATGCATACAAGTCTGTTTGCTCCTCCCATCAGCAGCGGGAGTCCTTTATGGAGCTTCCCAAAGGAAAAAAAAAGCCTGATTCTCTATGGTACCTTGCACTGTGAATCATGATTTAAACTGATGCAAAGCTAGTGTAAAATGCTTCCCTTCTGGTCTGGTACCATTCATCGTTATTATTTAGTTGTATAACCATAGTGCCTAGGAGTCCTAATCATGGACCATTGTGATAAGGGCTGTACAAACACAGAATGAGAAGATGTTCCCTGTGTTCTCACACTTGGCACAGGTGTAGATGATGACAAGTTGTGTGGCCAAGAAGACTTCAGTTGCAACATGAGGATAAGAAGGATAAGCCATATTGCCTCCCCCATGAGAAAATTTGCTAGAAATGCCTCCCATTCCATCAAAGAGATGCTGCTTCTGGAGGAAACTGGGGCCATGTGAAGAAACAAAAGAAAATCCTGGATACCAGGACCTATGGGGTAGCCCACCGCCCACCAAAAAAGGGAGTTTTGAGCAGGCCAGTGGCAGAGCGACAATCTGGACTAGGCAGGAAGTGGGACAGAAATATGAAGTTGGGCAGGAGAATCAAGAGGGACATGTGGACTGGCTGTGTGCTGGAGGTATGGTAAGAAATGGGGAACTGAAGGACAGATGTTAAGGGTAGGATTTGGAAATAGAGACCAGGGGCAAAAAGTATTAGGTGTATCATAAGGAACATGGGTACCAGTTGGTATCAGGTGCTTGAGGAAGACTTGTTTCTAGACAAGGAACTTGGAGGTATAGGAAGGGTAAATAGGATAGGAGTGGGCTCAGAATCTGATGGAGGCCTTTCTGACACAAGAATAGTGACAAATGAAGAAGCGGGGGTTAGGAAATGGAATAGTTGGGTGATATGCCAATACAAAGCTTCCAGCTCACTGGAGGATCTGGCCTTCTATTTTTAACTTAACAGTATCCCTTTAATAGAAAACATCCCACCTTTTTCTAAGCCCAGAAGTCTTAATGTTTGAAAAGAAAAATTGATGTTGGCACAATTACTATGACAGGAGAAATATAGGATGAAAGGTTTATTTACATGGATGCAAATAAAGGCCTATATATTTATTTGCCAGTGAATTTAGCTCTAGGTGCGGAACGGGGTAGAAATGGACTGGGGGAGGCAGTATAAATATTGAAATTTGTCTAGGATTGCAAAATACCATTATATCTACCCCGATATAATGCTGTCCTCAGGAGCCAAAAAATCTTACTGTGTTTTAGGTGAAACTGTGTTATACCGAACTTGCTTTGATCCACTGGAGTGCGCAGCCCCCCCAGGAGCACAGCTTTACTGCGTTATATCCAAATTCATGTTATATCGGGTCACATTATATCGGGGTAGAGGTGTACCCTGTATATATTAGTGTCAGATATGGGTCTGAGATAAGAAGTTTTGATCCAGATCCAAATTGCTTTAAAGTTTAGAGGACTGGCAATCCGGATTTGGTTTTGTCCAGTCCTAATTAGTGTATGCAGATGTACTTACTGCAAAATAGATATTGATGATTTACATTGTTTAGAGTGCTTCAACTCCATTTTTCTTACATTCAATAAAACACACAAAAACTTACCTGATTTAGAGGTAAGGTTGCTCAAGTTTGAACAGCAAGGAAATAGTTAAAAGACAACGTTCAGATCCAACACAATCCCAGTCTCCAAACATTAGGCCACTATTGTCATTATACAACACTTTTGGTTCAACAATACTACCACCTTAGCTGCATACATTAAAAACATCTGAAAATCTCATTGCAGTGCACAGCCTCAGCTCCAACCTTCCACCTCTCCATTATTTAATAATTTAGTAATAAGTGCAACCGTAAAATTACAATCTTAGCATTGTCGCATACCACACAGCAAACGAATTTTAAGTGAATTAAAAATTATAAAATCACACTGCTGATTAAAATAGTTTTATCAAAAACACAAACTTCTACGAAATTTCTGTGTACTAAATAATATTAGTGACACTGTGTCTTCCATCAAAAAATATACACCACTAAACACAGCTATATAGAAATACTATTGAAATGCATATACATCCCATTTCATGTCTATTCATAATATGTTATATAACACAATTATAAATCAACAGGCTGGAGTTATGATTATGCATTGCAGAATAATTTTACTTGATGGGAACATCAAATTGATAGGAACATAGGGACATAGGATTGGTGGGACTTCTTGGGTCACCAAGTCTAGTCCCTTGCTGGATCAGGCAGCCCCATTATATAAGTGGGCATTGAGAGTGAGTGTATTTCTAAAATTGAATGTGGGTGTGCTCAAAAGGGACTTGGTGTGCTGTTGCAGTTGAGTGCCACGATGGTCAGTAATTAATCAAATGAGAATTTTTTAAAAATTGCCTATTTCATGCATTAAACAAATTTAACAACACACAAAGCAAACCGTTACCACATTTTACTCTTTATCTTCTACGATTAGCAGAACTAATGATTTCTCCTGCTTTCTGTGTGAGACGAGATGTGATAATCTCCCACTAGAAAACAGTTCTCACAATACAAGGAAATTCATGAAGGAGAAGATAAGCTCTTATCTTTCTGCATTTGGCTCGACTTTTCCTGCCCTTGCCCAGTCAAACAGTAGGGCATATCTCAGGATTTGGAAATGCTGTAGAATTCTGGAAACAATTTCAGCTTTCTAACTGGCCTTCAAAGATATTTTTTCATAGCTAAACATGTAATGTCCTGAATTACACAGGTCTAGTTATAGAAACACAAGCAGTAAGTGCCATGGATTTATGAAGACCTTATCTGATAGAGAAATGTCTATAAAATTGCAAGCATTATAAAATTAACGAGGAAGGGAAAGCAGCAGATAACATAGATTTGGAATTGAATAAAGCATTTGTTATAGAATCTTCTCAGAGTATTAGTTCCTATTGTCTTGAGAATAAATATTGTCACATGAACTGGCTGAGAGACTGTAAACAAACAATGATAAACCATGAGGAAGTGTCTTGCGTGTTTTGTGTGGGGGGGTCTCCTATAGGATGGTGTCAGGTCCCATCTCATGGAACATGTTCACTTATGATCTGAAAGAGGAAGTAACACAAAGGGGTGAAATAATCAAAAACATAAAATGCAATGGCAGGGAAAAGCCTGGAAAGCAGTAGGGCTGAAAGGCTAGAATAAGGATAGTTAATTTGACACTGTAGGGGAATGTGACACTGCAGGGGGAAAAAAAATCTGTTCCAATTGTGGCTGCATATGCAAAGTAGGGAGCAAGGAGGTAATAGATTCTCTTTGGACAGCTCTGTGGAGGAACCACCTGCAATATTGATCCTGATTCTCCTCTTCCATACATGAGTATAACTCCACTGACTAGAAAGAAGTTGCTCTTGATTTATGTTGGTGTAAGTGAGATCTGAATCAGGCACCCCGTGTTCATTTCTGGGCACTTAGCAGAAAAATATTGACATTTTGGAAGGTATTCTAGAAAGGTTCAGAGAAAATGGATTCAGGGACTGGCGGGATTGATTTCTGAGAAAAGATTAAAGAGTTAAATATATATGGTTTAGCTAGTGAATCACCAAGGGGACAGGGAGACATGGTAATAGAGCAGATATGCTTGAGGGCTGGGAAGTTCAAGAAGGCAGAAGAATTATTTAGGCTGATACAAGGAGGTTCAACTAAAAGCAACGGGATGAAATTAGAAAGAGGAAAATTTAGGCTGAATATCAGGAAAAGCTTCCTAACATTAAGATGTCTGGGTCTCAAACATGACCTGTACTGGGCAAAACACTAGTAAATATACTGTATGGGACAATCCACATGGGTATGGGATGCACTGGACCTAATGGGGCAGATCCTCAGCTGGTGTCACTTGTCCTAACTCCAGTGCAGCTGATGGAGCTGAGACAATTTACATCAACTGAAGATCTGGCCCAATAGGTCTTTCCCATCTCTAATATCTAAGATTCTAAATTAGAGATGGAAAATATATTGTGTGATTGGGCAAGGCCAGATGGCTACAGTAAAGTACTGAGAAACAGGTATGTTAGCCCCAGGCTAAACAAATCCCTAGTACCCTGGTAACCAAATGGCAGTTGCTCCAGGTTAATCAAGGCACCTGGAGCCAATTAAGATCTTTCTAGAAGGCAGTAGAGATAGCTACTTTAATTAGAACACCTGCAGCCAATCAAGGCAGGCTAATCAGGGCACCTGGGTTTAAAAAGGAGCTCACTCCAGTCAGGCAGGGAGGAGCCAGAGGAGAAGGAGCGTGTGTGAGGAGCTGGGAGCAAGAAGGCAAGGAGCTGAGAGTGAGAGAGTGTACTGCTGGAGGATTGAGGAGGACAAGCATTATCAGACACCAGGAGGAAGGTCCTGTGGTGAGGATAAAGAAGGTGTTTGGAGGAGGCCATGGGGAAGTAGCCCAGGGAGTTGTAGCTGTCCTGCAACTGTTACAGGAGGCACTATAGACAGCTGCGATCCACAGGGCCCTGGGCTGGAACCCGGAGTAGAGGGCGGGCCTGGGTTCCCCCCAAACCTCCCAACTCCTGATCAGACACAGGAGGAGCTGACTCAGACTGTGGATTCCACAAGAAGGGAAGATCACTGAGGTGAACAAATCTGCCAATAAGTGCAGGACCCACCAAGGTGGAGGAGGAACTTTGTCACAATTGGGATAACAAGTTTATCCCTGGGGCCAATATATTTTATGATATGGCTCTCAGTAGGTTTGGATAAATTTGGACTAGCCTTGGCTAACCATCTAGGGCTCAGTTATTCCCTGGGTTACCTCAGGTTCTGCTGGTCCAACTCAAACTGTGGGACTCCCCACAAGCCACCTGCAACCCCAGCTCCATTCATGGCTACCAAAAATGAGCAGGTCAAGCCCAAGAGAGAATGGGGTCAAACCAGCCAGGAGATGGAGAGTTTCAGTTCCTTTTCTGGGCAGCCTCCACCAGAAGGGCCCCTCCAGAGCACTAACCAGAGTTTTAGTGACCCTCTTGCAACAAAACTCTGAAATAAGGATGGTGAATATAATTGCTTTACTCCCCCAACATTAGAGATGTAGAGTAGGCAGATGGGCCTAGTGGTTAGTATAGGGCCTGGTCCCCACACCAGCCAGAACCAGAAGGTCAGATGATGAGGTCAGGGAACATGAGTAAGATATGATAAATCAGGATGGATCAAGAAATCAGGAGGTGAGTACCAGGACACAAGAGCAGGCAGTACTGGCTAAGCAGTCCAAAGCAGGGTGGAGCCCAGTTGTACAGATGACTTCCTGTTCCTCCTGGCTTAAGTAGGGGGAATGAGACAATCAGGAGATCTGGTATTTCACCACTCAGGACCCATGGTGGAGCCTCCTAATTGAAGTAGGCTTCAAGGAGTCCTGATTCTAGCTGATGCCAATAAACCACCAGGTGGAGGGTCGGAGTGTGATGACCCCTTAGGAGCCCTGCAGATGTGGTTTCAAAACCTGTAGGTCATGATACCTAGGGTGAATTCCACCCCAGGGGCAGCTGCTATGCAGGACTGAGTCTGACCTCTACACTTTTGGTGACTTATCTTACGCAAACCTGTGATGTTGCAGCCCATAATGCTTTATAGAAATATGCTTATGAGTGTAAATATGACATTACTGGAATATGTTTTATGCTAGATATCCCATGTAACATATCTTTGCAAAGGTTATGATCTGCTGAATATATTCATGCTATTTGTATGCATGTATCATTTTTAGATCTGAAGTTATGAGAGTTGGCTCTATGCTTGTATTTAAAGTGTTTGCTGTTGGAAGCACATAATACAGATTTGGTCAACATAGTGTGAAGGGGTTATTCAAGTAATTGGGAATACTTAACTAACAATGGACTTTAGGAGATGCCAATCTACATCTGAGCTTTCCTGGGAACATTCAAACTAACATGTAAACAATGGTGTTGGCCTGCAAAAAGCTGAATCATTCATAAACATGTGACTTGCCCAGGTGGCTAGAAACCCCATCTTGTGGCTGTGATGTTGAACAAGAGAGAGAATATAAAAGGCCCTGGAAGCCTCTCCATTTTGTCTTCAGACAAAAGATAGCCTCTCCACCCAAAAGAAATGCCTGAAAGAAACTGGAACAAAGGACAGCAACTATGGAGGTCTGAGTGGTTGCTGGACTCAGAGTAGGAAAGAGTCTAATCTGTTAAAGAAGCTTATTGGAACATCTCTGAGGGTGAGATTTACCTGCATTTAGTTTCCTACTGTATTAGGCTTAGACTTGCATGTTTTATTTTATTTTGCTTGGTAACTTACTTCGCTCTGTTATTGGAACCACTTAAATCCTACTTTTTATATTTAATAACATATCTTTTTACTTATTAATTAACCCAGAGCAAATAATACCTGGGGGAGCAAACAGCTGTACATCACTCTCTCTCCATGTTATACAGAGCGGATAATTAATGAGTTTATCCTGTATAAGCTTTATACAGAGTAAGATGGATTTATCTGGGGTTTGGATCCCAGTGGGAACTGGGTATCTGAGTGTTAGAGACAAGCGCATTTCTTCAGCTGTTTTCAGTTAAGCCTGCAGCTTTTGGGGGACTTGGTTCAGACCTGGGTCTGTGTTTTTAGCAGGCTAGCGTGTCTAGCACAACCAGGCAGGGCACTGAAGTCCCAAGCTGCCAGGGAAAATGGGCTCAGAGGTTGTCCCAGCACATCAAGTAGCAGTCCCAAGGGGGTCTCGGTGACCCAACCCATTACAAAGTCTTCAAACTTTTGACATTCTCCCATGTCTTGTGAATAATTGCTTGGCCTTTCACCAAGTGCTGTCTTACTGTTTACCTAATGGAGATATTACAGAGGGCTGTAAAGGCACACCATCTCGGCCCTTCAGAAATAAACTGAAAGGAAGTTCCCCAGAAAAACACAATGACAGAGTCCTACTGCTAAAACAAATGAAGTCTTTAGACTTCTGATGGCTTAACACAGCACCTGTGCCTGGCTGCAGAAGAGATGTAGTCTTCAGCTGCTGACAGTGTCCTTCCCTGTCTCTCCAAGGGTCTGGGATGTTGGGCATTCTTCTTCGAGTCAACAAACAAAGAGCTGAAATAGTCCTGACCTTGTCCTAATGTATTTGTGTCAAGGCTGAGGGAGCTAGACCTAGAACAGGACCACTTTGGTGACTCAGTATTAGTGCTGCCCTGAGCTGTTGAACGAATAAGAGAGACAGACAAGGAGTGATTAAAAGATACAAAATGACCAAATAAAAAAGAACCCAATATTTTTCATCTTTTATTTTTGTAACAAAAATTGCATAATCTCATTTCCTTCCCCTCCTTGAGTTGTTAATGTAAAACGGTGCCCAATGAACCTTTCACAGGAAGCTTTAAACCTATGGCTATAAAATGGAACACAGCTGGCAAAGTGAATATTTTGTTTGTGACATGTCAATTTATTACCACGGAGAAATTATCTTGGGTAGCTAAAAAACAATAAATTATGCCATTGGCAGTATAAATGTCATCCTGCAATTTCAGTGCTACTATAAGGTGCAGCATCAGCTGTGAGTTGGTACTGAACATATTGAGCCTCTCTTCCGCTTACAGAATGAATGTGATAATATCCTCTCATCCTCTTTGGACTTTTCTTTTCACTGTCTGTGCAAAAGACCCCAAAATGTGTGTCCATGCACCACCTGTGCACCCTCACACTCGCTGAGACTTTAGGATCTGGGGCAGGGGAGAAGTGAATGCTGCTGGTGAACCCTTCTCTCACAAAGAGATCCCCTGGTCTGCCACCGAAGTCTCATAAAAAATCAGCTTCCCCCCAGATCCTGTCAGGGCTTGTGACTCAGTGCTGCTTTTCAGAACTCCCTGAGTTCAGGATCCCAAAGAGATGCATTGAGGATCCCCTGCCAGGTGGACTATCCCTATGCAGATCTTATCAGGTGCTGAGCAGCCTCAACTCTCATTGATTTCCATGGGAGTTAAAGGCTTTTATTACCTGAGAGGAGGTGCTCTGTACTCATGAGATCTGTCCCTTAGATGACTAAAACTCAAACCCTTCTTGATTTGGCAAAATTACTGTGCCAGTGAGAGTAATAATGTTGCACGAATTAGCTTCCCCATTGTATTAGGAATGCTGGCTCCAATCAGGCATGCTGATTTGCTTTTTCCAATGGCATTTTCTGATTGTAAAAACAAGATGTTTGAATTTCTATTTTCCCATCTTACAGTGCATTATACCAAAGCAGTGACACAGTGCAGGCCCCCATTTCAATATCTTGTTTGTAGTACCCTCCCTCGAGGCTCTCTGTGGTAGGGTTCAAATGAACCAGCAGTTCCAATAGCTGGGCAATGAAACAGGTCTCCTCGTCTTGGCAAGTGAAGAGTTAGTTGCAGCCAAATGTAATAACATATGAGCAATAAGGAGGGTAAAAGCTACAGCACAGTGGCCTAAACAGAAAACCATGGCAGGTGTGCAGCTTAACTGAGTGTGAATTTTGCAGAGGATGGGTCTAACTAGGAGGCACAAAAGAATTTTGCTGGAGAAGAAATGGGGCAAAGGCCAATGGGCTCCGTAATCAGGAAGCTAGATGAGTTCTTGGATTCTGTTGCTCAGTGCTTGCTAGAGTCTCTGTTAGATCAAATATTCAGAGTGGCAGCAGAAAGGATAGCAGCAGAATGAGCAGACTGTGTTGAAGATGGCTTTTAGTGATGTGTTAGTAAGTCAGTTTGTTTCTTGGATCACATTGATGGCGGCTTTTTCTGTGTTACTGAATAGTATAGGCTAAGGCTGGGGTTTTAAAAGGGGCCTAAGGGAGTTAGGCACTCAAATCCCACTGAAATCCAATGGGATTCATAGCCTAAACTGAGGTACCTAGCCACACGCCCTAAGTGTGGGAGGATGCAGAGTTGCGCCCTCCCTGAGGACGATGGGGGCACTGCCCCAGGGTCAGACAGTCTTCCCTCATGCTGCACTCTGTGAACAGGGAGTTCATTTGAATCAACCATTAGGCTAACATAGACTGCTTTCCCCAGCACGCTGGCTCTGCTCTGTAAGCTAGTGTGGTGGCTGGGCTGGGCGACGGCCTTGGAGCCTCCCTACCCACTCTCACCTCCCTTGGGGCAACAAGAATGAGCATAGCTGGGACCACTGTTATGCCACATTCGTAGAAGGAGGCTTCTTGTGCTTCCCTTGACCCTTGGTGTGGCTGAGCAAGGGCAGCGCACAATCTGACTTTATGTAAAATGTGCAGCTCGCAAATACACTGAGAAGGTGGAGGATCTGGAATAGCTATTTAAGTCATGGTGACCAGCCCAGAACAGACAAGGAGTCATAACTAGAGCTGGTCCAGAATTTTTCATCAAACATTTTTTTCCACAGAAAAATTTTGAACTTGCTGAAACTTATTAATTTTTTTCATTGGGAAAATCAAAGCAATTTGTTTTGGTTTCAGGTCAACCCAAACTGAAACATTTTGGATTGCCACACTGAATTAAAACACTTCATTTCAGGTCAGTTTGACATTAATCTGCATCTGCCTAAATGGCCACAGTACTCTAAGGCAGTTATAGTTTGGGTGCCTCATACCCCCATTTTTTCCTATGGGCTAGGCTCCCTGGTTGGACTACATCTCCCTTGAGGCACAGCTGTCTCCCCTCTTGTTGACCTGTCACCAGGCATCATGGGAGTCCTACATTCACCATGAGAGATATAGCCTGGCTGAGAACCCTGATTCATAGAGGACAATGGGAACATTAGGTACCTGAACCACAACTCCCAGGAGGCACTGTAGCATCTCAGCCAGGTGTAGTTCAATATCAAACCAAGCCAAACAAAAACATTTTGATTTATTTTGACAAACCAAAATGAAATGTTTAGATTCAGGACTGTTAAAACATTTTAGTGAAAATGAAATGTCTTAACATTTACAGAATTGGTTGTTCCATGAAAAACGTCGGTATTTCAACTTCTTGTCCCAATTTAGACTTAAAACGATGTCAAAATATTAGAATTTCCCCACTGGATAGAAATTCCAATTTTTGACCAGCTGTAGCTATAACTGCATTTTCAGAGCCATGCATTACCCCATACTTGCAGGACTATATTACAATTCCCTTAACATGATTGTAACATGGCTTGTTCTAGTCACCACAGGTAAAACCAAAGAGTGTGAAAACATGTCTGGGAACAACTATGTTGTAACTGGATTCCCAAATATGGTTCTAACTGTAGTGCAGAGAGAACCTCTGTCATAATAAAAAGCAGGGTTGCCTGTGCCTAAACTGCCTTCTCTGGACAAGCCACCTGTTCTTGAATGAATCCTTTTAAGGCTATAGCACAAGTCTCTTAGCATTGTTAAAACACAGCTTGTTCTAGTTTACACAGGCAAAACTAAACCATGTAATAAAGTAAACCACAAATATTTTGTAAGTTGGATGTAATTGTATTGAAATGGCAGGGAAGAAAGGTACTCAGCTCAGATAAAACAGTAATATTCTCCACAATTTCAAGATGCCGTCAGCCATCCCTGTAATTATGAACAGTTGATTAATCACAGTCAGAGGCAGGGATACAGACTGCTTAGTTTGAAAGTTCTAATAGCTGCAATGCATGCAGGGAAATCTCTCCAACCACAGTAAGAAATCATCATGGGGCACAGTTGAAATATTGGGGAATAAAAGCATATAAAGTGCTGAAATCTTCTGTCCTGGATATGAGTTACAGAAGAGTTTTTGAAGGCTTACCTAAAACTCTCTTTTGTGTAGTCGGATCTGCTCTGGCAGATTTGGCCAGTTTGGGTGCTGCTGTGATTCCATTTATCATAGTAGCTGCAGAAGCAGGCTGAAGTGATTGTGGTGAGAGCACGTTCTCTGAAGGCTGGGGTGATGCATCTATGATGGGAGTTGAGGTAACAGGGGAGTGACCAGAGTATGACAGGTTAGGTGCCAAATTGAAATGGGTTGCCTCCGTTCTGTATTAAAACAGCAAAATTATGTTCATTCACAATGAGTCCATGGAAAACACATTCTCTGCTCAGGGCCAATGTACATATTGTACAACCTCATTTACTTCCATGGGGCTGGATGGGATGTAAACTAGGGCAGAATCTGGTATAGGCCCAGGAAACCTCAATATCAACCAATAGAATAACATCCATCCAGCCCTCCTTTCAAGATGATTACTACTAGCTGCTTATTGTTACAATTATTTCTTGACTTTTATATCCTCTTTAATGTTGCATAAATTATCCAAAACATCCAGGAAGCACAACCCTCCCATTCAGGGCAATATGATCATACATCTGACATATCTAGTACACCTTGGGGCCAATTCTGCTGTCACAATCCCACTCTCTGGATGGAGACCAATCAGTTGTAATGGGATCCAACCACTGAATCCCATGTGATGCTAAGCTCCTGGGAACTGGGTAGTGACTGGCCACTGTGCCTAGCTCTGGGTCTCAGGCATACTGCCAAGTACAGACCATGTGTCTGACACCCTTCCTGGGCAGCAGTACCCCAGGATCCTCCTGCCTAGACCTGAGAACTACTTCCACAGCCCTCCTGAGCCCCAAGTCAACTAGGATATCTCTATACTGCAATAAAAAACATGGCAATGACTCTCAGAGCCCAGGTTAACTGACTTTGGCTTAGAGGGTTTAGGCTGAGGGGCTAAAAATTGTAATGTAGACATTGAGACTTGGGCTGAACTCCAGGTTCTGAGACCCAGGCCCCGCACCAGGTTTCAGAGCTTGGGCTCCAGTCCGAGCCCGAACATCTACAAATTTTAGCCCCACAAGCCCAAGTCAGCTGATCTGGGCCAGCTGTGGCCATGCCACATGGATATTTTATTGCAGTGTAGATGTACCTAGAGACACATTCCCCTCCAGAATGGTGATGGGTGCTCTGGTTTCTGCTTAACCCCTTCAGGGACACCAGGGCAGTAAAGAAGGAAATAAGCTTAGCAAAGGAATTTCTTACACACACACACTTTACTCTTAAAAAGCACAAAAGAGTTATAGATCCATGGAAAACAACAGCTCCTGGTTACAATCCCCCCCCCTCCCCCCAGTCTCATCTACCCCTTTTGGGTTTGGTCCAAGTCCTTAGGGGAAGCTAAGTCCATTCTGGCTCTGCTCCTCCTTTTGGGTCATCTGTTTTGGGCAGTGAAAGGCCTTCCTTTGTTTAGGAAACAGCTACCTTCAAAACAGTGATAGTCTTTTTTTATAAGGTGGAGAAACTGCAGCTCTCCTAAGCATGGATTTAGACAGAGAGGGGAGAAGGAGGGATTCCAGCCCTTTCACGCCAGGCATATTTCTGTGTAGAGAGTCCATTCAAAGTCATTGGCCCTGCCAGTAGCATCCTCACTGTTTAACCAGGGCAGAGCCATTCAGTGTTGATCGTCCTTCGTTGCTCTGTCATACTTTTCCAGGCATAGCTTCCCAACTGCATGTCAAGTTCCTGCTACATAATGGATGATCTCATTCACAATGATGGTTATAGTTACAAAAAATGTCCACAAAACAAGTGGAATTTTTATCTGGACAAACACACATTCCCAATACTCTGTCACACTGCTCTCACATACATTGGAGGAAATCAGGAGTCGTCACAGTTTGGTTTGACCCAAAATAATTTTTTTTTTTTGGCTGAAATTTTTCACATTTGTTTCACCTTTGGTTCAACCCAAACTTATTCCCATCTCGTTAATTTTTCATAACTGCCAACAAACTGAAAAACCAGTTATTCACCCACCCCTAATTGGGATGCCAAAAAGGGTACAAGGAAGAAAGGAAGTGAGGTTAGCATTTTACACTAACATAATAGCTGGTGTAAGGTGCACACCCCTTTTGTGTAGCCTAAGCAAAAAACTATGCCTTTCTGAAGCACACTCTGATGCTTTTCCTGAGGCAGTGCTGCTCTGCACCACCCCTTAGGCAAAGCTGTGGTATCACAGCTACAGTCTAGCCCTCACTGTTAACATACAGCACAGCAATATATAGCATATGCCCTTATACACCTCTCCCAAAGAACCAATCAGCTTAAAGACAGTGGGCAAAATTCTCTTCTCATTTTTGCAAGTGTAAATCCTGAGAAACTTCACTGACATCTGCAGGGTTACACCAGATTTACACCAATGTAACAGACAGCAGAATGTGTGTAAGTAGCTCTAGGAATCATGTGACATTCTAACACATAGAAGTTTCAAAAGAAATATCTAAGTTTGAAATCTTACAGTATGGTTGCATCTGTTGAAAACTACATGGGAAGAAAAAAGCGTGTGTGTATAAATAGCCCAGTGAAAACCTTTTTGCTCACGCCAACCCAGCTGAGGCTGATGTGATGTGACTTTCAGGAAAAGGGTTGCCTTCCATAAAAGGGAAAGCATCTGGGTTTCATTTGGCTAGAGTTGATCCACTTGCTCAGGTCATTCGTTTTACAAACACCGCTTGCACATATATAAAACTGAAGAGTTTCAAAGTGATATTAATGATCTACTGTCTACATCTCAGCAATACTGGTGTAAATCCAAAGTAATTCCAATACCTTCAGTAAGGTTACTCAGGGGCTTGCACAGGTGCAACTGAGAGCAGAATTTGGCCCAAAATGCTCACAGAAAATTTGCACAAAGACTGACAACCCTTCTTATTCTGCTAGCTAGTAAAGAAACCTCTGTGGCAGTGAATACCATCTACAGGGCTGAGGCATTACAGTGTTAGGCTTAGAACCATATAATGGAATCCTTTGTCCAGACAAAGCTTCTCTGGTCTTACTACTGGATTATGTGGGAGGATATTAAAATATCCATCATGCTTCATCAGCACTTAAGATGTAGAATGTGCTGACTGACTCTACTACAGGATACTCGAAATAAACAAACAGCACGTTGTGACCAAAGCAATCTGTCTGTATTACAGAAGGCAGCCAAGATGTGTGTTGTTTGGAACTTTTCATTACTCCTCCCAAAAAGAGAACACCTGCAGCATGAAGTTTTCTTATCAAATTTTTGAATCAGGCCTTGGGGAATGTTTAGATCCAGATACAAAGTCTGTCTTACAGGCTCATATGTACTCCTGAAGTAAAAATGCACCAAAGGTAACCAAAAGTAGGTAGTAGCTAATGTCCAGATCCTCAAAGGTAGGAGGCTTATGGCAAAATATAAGTGACTCTACAGAGGTAAGTTTTAGAGATGTTAATCAAGGGGCATGTCTGCATTTACACTCCTAAACTTTTATTGGCTCCTTGTATAACAATGTAAACAAGTGTTCTACCATCTGGCATTTCTTTAAATAAATAGTGTCACTACAACTGTGCCATTCTGTCCCCTGAGAATTCAATCTCTTATATCTGCGGCACTTTGATGAAGGACTAAGAGCTATGATGATGGTCATGTTCTTTGGTTACCATACAAGTCACTAAAGAAGTTACAGTTACAAAGAAGGGCTGCAATTACAAAGAAGGTTTAAAAAGTTTTGTTCAACAAAGCTGGAGTATATGTAGTCATTAAATAGCCTTTGCTTAGTTAATGTTCCTACCCTTTTTCTCCTCCAAACGTGCTTTTAAGTAAACTGATCTCATTTTGCAGGGAAATATTTTTCTCCTCAACAGCCTCCAGGGCTTTCATCTTGGCTAGAAAAAGATCTTGTAATTCCTGAGAGAGAAAAAGCATGAAATGAGGCAGTTAATATATTTGAAGTTGGTAGTTCTGTTATATAGATAGATATATAATAGCCCTCACATATGAAATCTTAAATATATTAAACGTATCCCAATACAATAATAAGATCATTATATTTAACCTTCCAACCCAAAGGATCCCCAAATGTTTTACAAACATAACTATCTGATCTACATTTATAAATTGTACACAAGGATGTCTTTCTCTACCACTGAAATGCAATACTTAACAATGTCGTGGTTCATATACTCATTAAGTCTTAAATTCAGCCATTCGCAATCGGTCTCCAAGGCATTAGTGTTCATTACTTAGACTCTATTTAATTTTGCATTTTAAGTAGCAGCTGGATCATTTTATAATCAATAATAACAGCTCTAGTTAAACATGATGCATGAAAGGTAAAAGTATCATATTTCAGAGTATAAGCTGATTGCTTCAGCAGTCAGGAGGGAGGTACTTACTCACACACACACAAAGTTAGCAGTGTGTACATTAAAAAAAAAAACCTAACAAAATAAAACTCACCACTGCACATACAATTTGCCCCATGGGGAGAGGATGAGGGAACAGCGGCATCTGTATGTTTTTTGCTGCCCCAAGCACAGCAGTCACACAGATTTGACGTTTCTGTGGGTGATCTGCCAGTCCCGCACCTTCGGCGTACCCGCCGCTGAGGCCACAGGACTGGTGGACCTCTCGCAAGTATGCCACCCCCCAAGGCTTGCTGCCCTAGGCATGCGCTTGCTGTGCTGGTGCCTGGGGCCGCCCTTGTGAGGGAACAAACCTGAGGGGACAGAGGTTAGTCGCATCACTTAATGTCCTATGGGAAGGTGCTCACATACGACAGTGATGAGCGCAGTATAAGAACTTCTATAGAATAGAATAGATACACCTTATGCACAATTGGATAAATGCATTACAGAAGGTTTTTTCCATGTGTTATTAAATTATGTGTTGGTCACTTCTGGAGAAGGATATGTGCCAGTGATCTTACTGACTGGGAAAGTATTCTGCAGCCTCTGAACAGAGGTAAGAACATTGTGCTTCCCCTGCATGGCAGGAACTTCTAGGAGCACACTGTGGACAGGTAGGCTTTATGTCATGCCCAACATAGGCCAGTGTCTATCAGGCACAACTGATCTCTATGGTGGTGTGTCAGCCTGAAAATATAACATTCAACACACTTTGACCTACAGTGGTGGTCACTGGGAGCCAACATTTATCAAGAGTTACCAGGAAGCTCCCTGTGAATGGAGGGAGCGGAAGTATCAGAGGGGGGAGTGAGGGGAGGTACTGAGATACATCAGGGAAGTAGGAGGAGAAGAAGATTGAAGAAACTGGCCTGTGGCTGAGAAGGAAGGTCCCAGTGGCTCCAGCAGCTCCCAGGCCCATTCCAGCCCCTCTGTGTCCCACTCCCTGCTTCCCAGCCTGATCCTAGCTCCTGTGATGGCCACTCTAGCCCCTCTGGGTCCTGCTCTCACCTCTGCCCCCATTCCCAGGCATGTGCAAGTTTACACAGGGACAGAGCCCCCACAATATTTCCATTGCAGCGGCATTAGCTCCTCTTTTTCTCGGTTCCATCACCATAGCTGAGATACAGCAGCGTGTGTATCATGACCATCTCTAGTGGCTAGTCTAGACAGGGGATAATGATCTACTATTGCTTTACACTTCCTTAGTTCAAGTGGTAGAGGTCTGTGCTTTGGTGCAGAAGGTCCTGGCTGGTGACCAGTGGTAGGGATCACTGCACAGCATTTCCTTGTACTTTGTATAGGAAATAACTGTGGCATTTCAGCTACCACTGTGCAGTAAGTATGAGCAAATGTTGACTTTTTTTTTTAATGAGCCCTATTTTTTTATTGTCAGTATTTATTTTAGAGTGAAAATACCTTCCAAACATCTGGAACACCGACAGTGTAACTGATTGACTTATGAAAGTCAATTAAATAAGTTATGATGATGATGTGCAAGAGGCTCTATATTAAGTCTGTACACACAGTATAGGGATAATGAGCAATCATGTTTGGTTTCGCTAATAATCATGAATTCTTGACACATGATCCCATTAGTAATACTTTTAGGACCCCGTCACATCCAGAACATTTTCACTTAAAAAAAGCTGATATCCGAGAACATGACAGTTGCATAATTTCTGAGAAAAATCTGGAATTGCACTAGCTTGTATATCTGCTATTAGAAATTATGGGTCTGTTTCTCTTCACGCTCTGGAGTAAATAAGGAGTAGCTCTATTGAGGTTTATTGATTTCTACCACAGCAAAATCAGTGTATGTCAGAAGAATCAGGCCCTGCAAATGTACAGTTAAGCTAAATTTGGTAGATCTAGCTTTGCAATGTACAATATTTTGAAAATAAACAAGCAACTCAGTAATAAAACTGACCTTTAACCAGTGTTGGGGGACTAATAGTGGAAGTTTGACAACATAAAATCCAAAAACACCACAATAAACGCACTAACAGGATTAGCTGAGGTTAAAAATATTACAAACACCAAACCGTTAGTCATAGAAACAAGCACAAGGAATAAACTAAATACTGTAATCAAACTCCTAAATACTGTCTGGGGTCATGAATTTCATGTCTAAGGTCAATTTATCAAGCTACTCTAAAGAAAGTTCTGACAGGAATGATGCCATTTATAATTTAATTTAAAAAAAAAAAAGGTCCATTGTTCATACTTATCTTAGTCATTTAGATCAACAAAATTGAGTTAACAGGGGTAGTCTCAGGAAGAGTCAGCCCTGAGAATGTTTCCATTGGTTTCATTGCCTAAGGATTTTTCCACCACTCCTTCCTCAACAGGATGACAGCATGTCTGCAAAGAACCTGTCCCTACACTGCTGCCACCAGGGCACACTCCTCTTCCTGAAGGAGGAGTCATCCTGGGCCACCACTGGCTCAGCCTTCAAAGTTTAACAAGTCAGCCCGGTTCACAATACTCGCTATTGCAGGAACCTATGAAACTTTCAAACCAGCTTTGCACCACTGGCAGTTGGATTTCTCTGCTGATGGCCGGCTTTCACAGGACAATATATTTCCAATTCTAGTTACAAGTATTTTACAAAGAAGTAGACTATGTGGCTCACTCAAAGGTATTCATTTATTTAAAAGGCTATGAAGTGTTCTATCTGTGTGCATAGGTGCTGGAACTAGGGGTGCTGCTGCACCCCCTGGCTTGAAGTGGTTTCCCTCATATATAGGGTTTACAGTTTGATTCAATGGTGCTCAGCACCCCCACTGTACAAACTGTTCCAGTGCCCCGTCTGTGTGACACCTATGTCGTTGCAACAGGTGTTGCAGAGCTGAAATTCTACTCATTTACCTCTTAAACTCCACCAACACTGTGAGTGATTTGGGAAAACCCCAGGATTCGTGACATTGGGAAGCTTGACAATGGATTCAGGACTGAAAATGCTGCTGATTGTGTATTATTTCTGCAAGGGTCACCCATGCTAAATTTTCTTATCCATGTCATGAGCAGAGGTTCCAAATAATTGGGTTACCCAACAGGACCCCATTTACTGCTCTTGAAAATACTGGGTTGAATTTTTTTTAACTGTGCCTTTTCACAGAGTTTAATCTAGCAACTAAAGAGTTAATTATATGAGTATGTGTACACATGGATTAAACTGGAATCCATGAAAACTTCTGTCTTCATAACTTGGTTGTAATTGTACTGAAACATCAGCATACCAGAAGAGAGACCCACTTCAGTTAGACGACTTCCATTTTGCCCCATCTCTGCTAAAAATACTGGCCCAGATACTGGGCAAAAGTGGCTTAATAACACCTTTAACCCCACCTATCCTCTTCCCCACTGCTCCTGAGTTTCACTGTACAATCCTCAGATGTTATCTGGACAATTCTCCCTATTGATAAAGCCCACCCTGTAAAAAACCCAAAGCTCTTCATTTCTGAGATTCTGCACCTTTCAAGAAGGGAATCTATCTGCAAACCTATCAAGGGAAAAATAAAAATTACATCTCCAGACCTTTAATTAAAGAGGCATAGTATATCAATGTAGATTGTTTTCCATTAACTTTAATTAACCTTAAAGCATCATCTTATTTTTAATATGAGTATTATTACCAGGCAAAGAACAAAGTATTTGATACTTGAACAATTTTGAAATGCAAAGGTAATCTAGTATGAAATGAATGGGAAGATAAAAAAAAAAGCAATTTCTTAATGCATTCATTCCAAATAATAATTTGTTTGAAAATAGTTATTTAAACTCTATATTTTCATAAGAACAGCCATACTCTATCACACCAAAGGTCCATCTAGCCCAGTATCCGGTCTTCTGACAGTGGCCAATTCCAGGTGCTCCAGAAGTGTATGGGGAGACTTTGGCAAACAAGTAAAGTGCCTGAAACCACTACGGCTTATTATTAAAGACAGCCTAGTCAGCAAGCTTTAAAAGCAAGTCTCAGCTTGACCAAGACAGGAGGGGAGGGGGGTTTAGGGTGCCACTGAAAGGGTAGCTTGTCCCTGAGTCCTTCCTGATAAGAATTGAGTTAAAATTGCTGATACATGCGTTTTCAAAGACTAGGATATGCCCCAAGAATGTCTATTGAGGTCTCAAGGCTGCAAGTTCTGGAAGAACCCACACCTGGTTAATCAATAATCAGAAGGAACCGCTTGCTTGAAACTGCTTACTTAACAAGGTTTCTTTAATTACTAATATATAAATAAGGGGAAAAAGCTTGAGACAGGTGAGACTCGTTTCGGGACTGGCCTCTCCCTCTGGATGCATCTTCTGTTCCCCAGCGGCAGACAGGCTGCCGCTGTATCACTTCAAAGCCACACTCAGCTTTGGTAATTATCAAGGGTTGGGGGTGTTTTACTAACTTGTTGTGGACGTGTGTAAGTGCTTGAGACTAAGTAAAGTTTAGCTTTAAGTGAAAGCACTCTTGTGTTGTCCTGTTTGTGCTAGCCATCTATCGGTTGGACAGCCGTGTTTCCCCTGATTTATTTCCTGACACCTCCTCACACAGAGTAAAGTTACCAAGAGCTTTGGGTTGACAGAACCCCAGGTAACAGAATTTGGAGGCCTCAATGAGGAGTGGTGGAGAGGAAGGAGATGGATGGTACAAACAGTGTGTAGTTTGTCCATTGCAATAGGAGGTAAAAGATGGCGGGGTGGGGTCGCTCCCTACAATTTCCCGTGTCGCAGTTCGTGAGTTAATTTACGGATACATTCTGTTACTGGGACTCAGAACTCAGGCTGATTGCCTGCTCGAGTTGAGAAATTATATCCAGAGACAGGGAACCAACTCCAGGACACAGTCCCAAAGCCCAGAGCTGCCAGACCTTACTCTGTCAATGACACTGTGCAGAAACTGGAGTCACCCAGATGGAACTGATTCTGACTGGCCATCAGGAAAAATTCATCTGTCTTACTGGGAGTGGTGAGCACTGTATGTGTAGCATGTGCAGTCTGTTTTTGGTGGTGATTAAGAAATAGAGGTTATGTAGGATATTACTGTATAAGGCTCTGTCACTGGTAAAAGACCCTGTAAACCTGCAAAGAGTTGAGCCCTAAGTCCAAAGAGAAAGGAGTGTTTGCTCTGAATCCACAGAGAAAGGGTAGAGCCCAGAGCCCATGGAGGAGTAGAGCCTGGAGCCCACGGAGGGGTAAAATTGGGTGCTTTTTGCCTGGAGCCCTAGGAACTGAGAAAAGGTGGGTGCCCTATTGTGTGCAGGTAACAGATCTGAACTGATAAGAGTATAACACAGTAAACAATAGCGAAGAACCTGCTCCTTCTGTCAGAAAGGGTCGCTACCTAGCTGGCAGAATGACCACCCCAGAGGAACAAGAGAGAAAGGGAACAAAGAAAAGGGACTAGGACGAGTGGGGGCTAGTTGAGGAGCCCACCCTCCTTGCTAAATGGTTAGTGGGACACAGCCTGTGCCCATGGGAAGGGGCAGTTCAGCAAGGAAAGCAGGATCAGGCCCAGACAGGCAGGCAGGCAACAGATAAAGAGATTGGAAAACAAGTGAGGAGCCCTGAGGAGCACAGTGGCAGGAATAAGGAAAAGAGTAAGTATGTACAGGCATGGGGAATTCAGATGCTGGAACAATACTTGGAATGGTGAAATCTGAGTTGATGAAGGTGTCATTTGGGGAGATAAGAAAGTGAGTTAAGGAAAGAGTGTGAGAAGTTAACTCTGCAGAGGATGAAGGGAACTAAGCAGTCAAACCTTGTAAAAATGTTAACAAAGAAAAATGTTTTAGAAAAAGAATTCTTGGTTTCTTTGCAGCCATTCTGAAGGAAAAATGGATCCTTTTCCAAAGGAATGTGTTAAATAAGCCAGACAGAAAGACGATCTGCTTTGAATCGTTTGCCTGAACAATTTAGTCAAATTTGCTAAAAGAACATAAGGGGTTTCTATCAGAACTTACCTGACCTAAATGTATAGAAATGTAATCTATGTACAGCTGTGTAAAAATAAAAACAGTGTAAGGGATGTTAAGCAGAAGAGTATGCTTGTATCTCCCTGTGTGTGCATAGATCTATTGTGTAAGTATGTGGAGTGTTTGGGACCTAGGCCAACACTCCTGACTTGTATAACTCTGTTTTGTGGGTTTAAGATAAATTGGTTTTTGTTTTGTGTTGGTTTTAAGTAACACCACTAAAAAGCCATCTGAATCTTTCATTCGAAGGAGCAAAACTGAGAAACACTTTTTGCCAGACACAGGTAACAAGTGTTACTTGGCTGTGGTATTTAGCATTTAACCCTTAATGTACCCTGATGCTTTATAAAGTTCAATATCTTTTTAAAGACCAAAGTCCTGGCTGAAGCAGGGCAGCCAGACCCCGCATCCTTCCTGATAAGAATTGAGTTAAAATTGCTGATACATGCGTTTTCAAAGACTAGGATATGCCCCAGGAATGTCTACTGAGGTCTCAAGGCTGCAAGTTCTGGAAGAACTCACACCTAGTTAATCAATAATCAGAAGGAACCTCTTGCTTGAAATTGCTTACTTAACAAGGTTTCTTTATTACTAATGTATGAATAAGGGGAAAAAGCTTGAGACAGGTGAGACTCATTTCGGGACTGGCCTCTCCCTCTGGATGCATCTTCTGTTCCCCAGCGGCAGACAGGCTGCTGCTGTATCACTTGAAAGCCACACTCAGCTTTGGTAATTATCAAGTGTTAGGGGTGTTTTACTAACTTCTTGTGGACGTGTGTAAGTGCTTGAGACTAAAATTTAGCTTTAAGTGAAAGCACTCTTGTGTTGTCCTGTTTGTGCCAGCCATCTATCGGTTGGACGGCCATGTCTCCCCTGATTTATTTCCTGACACCTCCTCGCACAGAGTAAAGTTACCAAGAGCTTTGGGTTGAAAGAACCCCAGGTAACAGAGGGAAAGAATAATTATTATTTATTAATACCTTATCATACATGGTATTGGTCACAGGAGAGTAATAGCCACAATATTACACACACTTTCATTTAGGGTGCAGCTGAGGTTACCTGAATTATTTATTCAGTGCTTTGTTCAGCTGAGCTCTCCAGACAGACTACCATTCATTCATCTGCATGGTAAATATTCATCTCATTTGCAGCTAGCAGCCTGCTAATCAGTTGACTGCTCATTGCAGCTGACCACTTCCACCAACTAACCTATGCTTGATTGCATATGTCAAAGAACTAATCCTTTCAGTCGATCTCTTGGTCAAAAAATATTCAACGTTTCAATAACCAGCTGTACTCACCTCTAGGTGAACTCTAATTGATAACTTTGGCTGGGCACTCAATACATATTTTCCATGTGCATATGGAGAGCTTTTGTACAGGAGAAATTTTTAAAAGTAATAATATGAATAGCATAAGTGAAGTAAGAACTTAGCATAGAAGAAAAAACAGGTTTTTCAAGCAATACCAACATCCTCCCTGTTACTCATATCTGTATCCTGAAGATCATCTTTGGCTATGTCTACTCTTATGGGGACATGTAGAGTACAGGCACTATATGTATAGCTACAACAACAGTGAAAGGCCCTTGTAATGCGTAGGGTGTGGGGAAAATCTCCTCTCCCCACTGCTAGAGCCTTTCATCATAGGGAAGAAAGATTCCAGCAGCAAGGAGGAAGCAGGACGCTACAATGCTAAAAACAGCAGAATACAGTGGGAGGCACTGTTTGAATGTGTAGAGAGACCTGGAGGTTCATGAATATAAGGCACTCTACTCTCCTAAGAAATGCCTTTCTATCTACACTTCTATTTACACCTATGTGAACTGTGCATGCAATGTCTGTACCCTACACGCTGGCATAAGTGTAGATGTAACCCTAGACTCCACCGTTTCCCCAGCCCTACGCATTTAGGCCACTTCCAATTATTTCCACTTCGTTCTCTCTAACATTTGTATAATCTTATCATCTTTTTTTTCTGTCTACACAGCTAAAACTGTTTTCCAGGCCCTTATCCCACTTCTTGATTACTACAATATCACTCACTCTTGGCCTACCTAACCATTATCAGCCCAACCAAGTCCATACAAAACTCTGCTGCTTAGATCACCTTCTTTGATCATCACTCTGACCCTGTCACCTCCAGCTGGAAATTGCTACACAGACTCCTCCTTTTTATAATCCTTCAGAACTCTGCCTCTCCATACACCTCTGCTCTTATCTCCTATTGTGTGGCCAGTCTCAATCTGTGTGTCTACTTCTCCCAAAATCATATCACTGCCTTGTTTCATGCAACCCTTCAAGCTTATAAGGCCCTCCATGACCATCTCTTCTCCTTTGGAGCCACAGCAGGGAATGTGTTATTTTTATGTAACACTTAATTTAAAAAACCAGACTTTATATGCTTTATTCTTTTCCTCTCCCTTCAGCTATTGCTAATCTTCTCAGATTGTAATTTTTTTGAGGCAAGAAGTGCAAAACACATTGACAGCCTATTGGGATAGGAATAAATAAATAAAATTAATGGAAGTACCTACCCAGAACCATTACAAACTCATGTTAGCTCAAAATGACATCCTCACCTACTAAAGTAAATGTCTCCCATGCCACCTACTCCCAGACCCTAATCAATTCCCAGAGGAAAAGCCTGGTAAAAGAGATGAACCTTCCAGTGGAATTCAATACCAAATCCAGGTTCTGTTAGTCCCAGCCTGTTGCCCATCTCATGTGAATAAGGAAGGGGTTAACTCAAACACTTCAGTTGATAACCACAGCACCAGAATCACACAGAGAATCAGGTAGTCCCTAAGTACCTGATCCAAAGTCTGCTGAAGTAAATACAAGCCCTTCCACTGATTTAAGATCAGGGTTTCTCAAACAGGGGTCGCCGCTTATGTAGGGAAAGCCCCTGGTGGGCCAGGCTGGTGTGTTTCCCTGCTCTGTCCACAGGTCTGGCCAATCGCGGCTCCCTGTTCCAGGCCAATGGGAGCTGCTGGAAGTGGCAGCCAGTAAGTCCCTCAGCCTGCACCATTTCCAGCAGCTCCCATTGGCCTGGAGCAGCAATCCGCAGCCAGTGGGAGCCACAATCGGATGGACTTGCGGACAGGGCAGGTAAACACACCGGCTCGGCACGCCAGGGGCTTTCCCTACACAAGTAGCAACCCTTGTTTGAGAAATCCTGCTTAAGATAAAATGAGTTATGTACTAGATGTTTAACTGTTATTAAACATTAAAATACTGCATATATAATTTGTACAAAAGGCATGAAGCAGTTTGACCAGTACTTGGAAACAGGGGTGGCAAGTTATATGGGCCCGTGGTGCCCATGCTCCAGGAATATTCAGGGACTGGGGTTCTGGCTCCATCAATGTTTGGGGCCAGGACTCTCCCCTAACTATGCCTGCTGCCCCCACGTGCCTCCCCCAGAGCATCTCCTGGCTCCACCTGCCACCCCTGGATGATTTAGAAGGGACCGGGGACTCCCAGCTGCCGCCACCACCACTGGCAGCGCAGCTGGACTAAGGTGGCTTCCTGCCTGCCCTTACTCCACACTGCTCCCAGAAGCAGCTGGCACATCCCTGTGGCTCTGAAGGCATGGATGTCTCCATGCACTGCCCCTGCCCCAAGTGCCAACTCCACAGCTCCCATTGGCTGGGAACTGCAGCCAAAGGGAGTTGTGGGAGTGACGCCTATTGGCAGTGGCGCTCAGAGACTCCTCTGGCACCCCCAACCTAGAAACCACTGCCAGAGAGGTGTACTGGTTGCTGGGCACCATCAAAAATTATACAAACCTGCCACCCCTACTTAGAAACCATTTTTGTCAAGAAAAGTATATATAGTAAAAACTTATTCTGGTAAATATTTTAATTCCAGTCTGTGGTAGTAGAGTACATTATATGCTACCTAAAATTTAACAGAGATTTTTTAAAAGCTGATTGCCTATGAGAAACTACCTCTTAGGCATACCATATTTCAGATAATCAAGGAGTCTCAGTATGGGGAAGCAGCATACAGTTAAAGATGTAACTAACTTTCCATTATGGGATCAATTTTGACTACAGCTGGGGAGAAATTTTTCAGGGAAAGTTCTCCTCTGAAAAATGTCATTTTTGACAAAACCATTTTTTGTGTGTGAAATTGTGATTGTGATGAACTTCCTGCAGAATCAAAAAATGTTTGTTTAGCAAAATTTGGTTTTAGGAAATCTCCAAATTTTCTTTAAAATGTATGACATGTCAATAGTAGTAGCACATAATTACATGTCATGTGAGGTCATAGGACATGTCATGACATAATATGAAACGGTATTCTGTGTTACTACTGACAATTTGAGCTAGAGTGTCATATACATACATAGATTTGTGTGACGTGTATATATTCTATTAATTTATTTTATTGTTATATTTTTATTTGCATTTTGAAAATCATTCGGAACAGCTGCTACTTAATACAAATTGAAACATCTTATCACATCTTGTAGATCAAAGTGTCACCTGTTTGTGTGGTAAGGAATAGTTTGACAATTTGACACTTTCAACAAGAAAACAAGATAAAAGGTCAAACTGTTTCCTTACAACGCAATCAGGAGACATCTTGATCCAGAACCTATGATAATGTGTTTCAATCTGTATGAAGTAGAAGCTGCCCTTAATTTTTTTTAATAAAATAAAAATAAAGTGGACTAGAACAGAATACTTGGACTATATCATGTCATATGACATTATTTCATGACATGTCACTAGTAATCATAGAATCATAGGACTGGAAGGGAAGTACTGGAAGTATTATCTAGACCATTCCCGACAGGTGTTTCTCTAACCTGCTCTTAAAAATCTCCAATGATGGAGATTCCACAACCTCCCCAGGCAATTTATTCCAGTGCTTAACCACCCTGACAGTTAGGAAGTTTTTCCTAATGTCCAACCTAATGCATAAGATGACATCACATCATGATGAGTAATGTAATGTAAAATAATAAAAATACTAAAATGGAAAATCAATAACTATTAGAAAAAAAATATGGAAGTTCAAATACTTTCCCCAAACAAAAGTTTCAAAACATTTTTTCAGAATGTTCATTACACAGAAAAGTTTTAAAATGTTTGGTTTTGTTCTAATTTAGAATAAAAACAAATTCTGAAATGACAACAATTCCCTTGAAAGAGAAATTCTGAGTTTTGACTCACTTTAATTTTTATACCCTCTTTCCCAAACTTTGCCAACATTTAATCAATTTGCCTGAAATTTTACAAGTGTGATCTTATGCCAGGGTGGGGATTATTTAGGAAATTTGAGGCAAGTCAGACAAGATACTTAGGAGCAATGAGAATTCAGATGACAAGTTGTATCATTTCATAAACAGTTTCAAAGTTTTTGACTTGCATTATCATAAAAATGGCCTCACCTAGAAACTCAAAGTTTGATTTTATCCGATGGCCTGACTTTGACTTATCTGACCACTAACTTCCTGAAAACAGTCAAATATTTTGATCCTATATGTTCTACCCTCCTCTGTTCACTTTCCACCACCGCAAGTAGTTTAAAGGCTACTCGAAAGCTAGCTTAAACTGTCAGCTAACAATTCCTCTTACATGGGGGAATTTCTAGGCAGTATACAGCTGGTGTAGCTAGGTCTATACCATAACAGCTGCAGCTGTATGCAGTTCTGAGGGAGCACAAAAGTGGCCTGGAGAGATTCTGCAACAAGCATAGCTCGGCACATGCAAGGATCTGGTCCTTGAAATTGCTTGATAAGATTTATGTGAACTTCAGAATGGCTGCACAGTTCTTTTCAGATATTACAACCAAGGCCTTGTACAATCTACTCCACAACAATGTAGAACTCAAATCTTCAGCAAGGATCTTTGTTTCTGCATCTCTCCTCTGCAGCGCCCTGGAAATTCTGTGGCAGCTTCAGTTAAATTTAAAAATTGAAGGGTTTGTGGCTTAAATCTGACAATGGACAATACAAGTAGTGCAGTGTTCCTTGGGTCATTTATTAGGAAATAAAATATGAATTTAGTTGTTCTGCTCTTAAATAAGCATTTTCAGTATGTGCTGCAGATTTTCATAATCACGGCACGTAACTACATTCTTTAATGGACCAGGACATAAGCGGTCTGGCCTAGTGGTCACAACTGGGCTGAGGCCTGCCCACCAGGGATAGTAATCACCGGGTAGGAGCTGAAGGAATTGCAAGAGCAGGGCCACCCAGAGGATTCAAGGGGCCTGGGATCCTCGGCGTCGGGGGGCCCCCACTTCAGCGGTAATTCAGCGGCGGGGGATCCTTCCACTCTGGGACCCATCACCGAAGTGCCCCGAAGACCCGCGGCGGGGGATCCCCGCCACCAAATTACCACCAAAGACCCAGCTCTTCGGTTGCGAGTCCTGGGGCGGAAGGACCCCTCCCACCCGCCCGAGTCTTCGGGGCACTTTGGTAGTGGGTCCCAGAGCGGAAGGATCCCCTGCCGCTGAATTACTGCCAAAGACCCGGAGCGGAAGAAGCTCTGGGGGCCCCGGCCCCTGCGAGAGTTTTCTGGGGCCCCCAGAGTGAGTGAAGGACCCCGCTCCAGGGGCCCCTAAAAACTCTCGTGGGGGCCCCTGCAGGGCCTGGGGCAAATTGCCCCACTTGCCCCTCCCTCCTTGGGCAGCCTTGTGCAAGAGCCAGGTTCCATAAGCAGGAGTTAGGGTCAGAGTGAGGCCAGGGTCAAAGACCAGAGATCAGAGGCAGTACCAGGTTAGAATTAAGGCAGGAATCGGAATCAGAGTCAGAGTCAGGCTGGAAATCAAGCAGAATCTGGCTTTGCAACAAGCCAAAGTCTGGGTGGTTACCCAGACAACTTCCTAGGCCAATCTCTGGGGTAAAATAGGGGGCTTGGCCAATCAGAGGGTCACAGGGTACTGTGACTCTTAGTCTCTTGGGTGGCACGTCTTGCATCACCTACTCGCCATAGTACTCCCTCACGATAGCTTTATATGGTTGTCCAATGGCATTGTGGGAACGTCAGCTGTCCCAGGATCTGCAGACCTGGGTTCTAGGCTCTGGGTCCTTACACGTTCTAGAAGTTACATAGCCAGGCAAAAAATTCTCTCCACATCTATAGCCACAGAAGGGCATTCTTGAGTGGGAGCTGGTGGCCAGAGTGCTTGGTCCTCATTTGTGTTGTGCTTACATCTTCAGCCTAAACAGCAGCATATACATCCAGAACCTCACACATAAATTATTACTGCTTAGAGAAGAAATACATTGTGTTGGAGGAGGGGGAGAGATATGTGCAGGTGGTAACTGCTAGTTAGAACAGATATGATAGTAATGCTGGTTTTGCTGTATATCACTCAGTGCATGCTATTTTTGTGGAGTATTTTCAAAGGGGCAGAATTTGACACCTTCCTTGCAACTTATGTGTTAAACCTCAGAATTTAGTACATTTTATTGACATCTTCCAAGGAACAAGTGGTCTGAATGTGAACAGAAAATTTCCCAAAGTTCAGTGGTGTTTAGATTCACAAGGATTGGTTCAGAGCCACTGCTAAAAAATATTAATATGAAAGTTTTTTTTTTTTAAAAAAGCCACTTTCCTCTTCTTACCTTTTATTTAATTATTATAATAATTATTATATTCTGAGAATGTGATTTAGTTCCATATTGTCTGGAAAGGACAGCAGAGGGCAGATGTGGTTTTATAACAAATGAGATCTGACACAGAAGAGAAAGTTTTCCAGACTATAAGCTTTGGTGTCTTCTTTTGGGATATTCAGTATTCATATCAGGTTAATAACTGGTATCAAATTATTGGCAACAAGGTTGGCATTGCCATTAAATGGTGATATTAGATACTGCATTTACAAAACATCTTTATAAGATTGTCAATCAGAGAACAAAAAAATACTGATATTCAAATTTAAAACCTCTCCATTATAAAATGTTTTCATTAATACAGTACCTTGAGAAAGATTTACACGCAATTAAACTTCACATCATGCCTCCTTTGACTTCACAACCACTAGACCATTCTTCTGGTCTATAAAGGTATATTTGTATTGTTGTGGCATTTGCTTTAATAAAGTATTAATGTAAACCTTGTCACTGGTTTTTGATTCTCAGATCTGTGATATCCCAAATTTATTGGGTCATAGAGCCCCTAATTTAACAGATGTTCACATCCTTCTCAGAAATGTCTTTAATTGGACCCAGTAAATAGTATATAATCAAATACTTTGCTCAACTGAGGTCTTCAATAGGAAGACAAGTGGCAGTTGGAGCTTCATGGAACAAGAGGGTCGCTGAATATATATTGTCTTATTGTTAATCTTGAAGAGCACACATGGAATTTTCTAAGATTTGGGTGAACTTTCTCATTAGAGGGTTGCTGAGGTAACTCTAGAATGCAGATCCAGCATTGTTTTAACTTAGTGGAAGCCTGATGTTTCTGAGGCGTAGTGTGGTGTTTACCTGTGGCTAAGAAAGAAATTATGTTTGGGGACCTGCAAATCCAAAAGTGCCTCTTGGAGACATCAAGTTGGAAGACCCATTTCACCTTTCCTCCATTTAATATTTTAGATAATGATAAGGATCAGCTGGTGTTTTAATGCAGTATATTCTAGCGGGAACAGCAGTGGATGCTTTAGTTAGGGTTGCATTTTCTAACCTCCTGTTGTCCGTCACTTGCAACTTTCTCAAACTTTTGCCTTTGAGCTCCATTATTATCATCTCAATCTGTCTTTTCTTTACTTGCATAATGGCACCCACAGTTTTATAAATAAAGTTACATTAGAAACCTGTAACGTAAGTAACCTTATGGCACACCTGTAAATGGTATAAAACATTGTATGTGGGCCAAATTCTGGCATACACATATATGAACAGCAGAAAGAAGGTAGTTGTTTATATTCCAGCTCTTTTAAAAGTATAGTTGAAAGCCTTTTATATAAGTTTGCTGTGACAAAAACATAAAAAGAGCTTAATAGGTCACTGCCAAAGACTCAGGGAGCATGATCCACATACATCTGCACATATACATATGTGGCTAGCAAACCCCAGCAATGAGGCTGGCACACAGCTCCACGCTCAATGTATTCCTATTCCAACAGGAAATGAGTTACTCAAGATCCTCCCTTTTGTGCCTCTTCACAGCTAAAACCTGGATGAATATTAATGCTCTAATGCACCATGTTTATACACAGGTCTGGAGGGAACTCAGAACTAATGCTGGTGGGATCTTTTCCCCCTTGCTGTCCAAAATCTGGCTTCTTCCCCTTTAATGAGTACTCTCTTGTTATGGGAAATATATTTTTGCCTGGTACACATCAAATGTATTCAGCTATAGATCTTTACCAGGTTGATTTTTTCTATTTTATTTTGTGGTCCAATGGAAACTTATTCTTTTGGAGAAGGTTCACTCATTTATCAGGCAGCCCCAGCATTGCTTCTTTTGGGCCTGGTTTTATTTCCACTGACTTCAGTGATAGCAGTATGAAAATGGAAGCATCATGTGGCTGGACTGAAGTGGAGAGAAAGCAAAGGCATGGCACTTTCTTCAGTTCTCCTTCCTCTCCCAATGAGCTCCAGCCTTTAGTTCTCTCTGCATGACTTCCAATGAGAAAAAACGTACATGATCATTGCTGCTGTCAGTTCCAGCACTTGGGCAGCCAAGACGTCAGAATATACAGTGGGTATCCTGAGGGTGGCTAGTCTTTGCATGTCCCTTGTAGTGTCTCTGTTACCACCCAACGTTTAAATCCAAGCTTGCAAACCTGTCTCATGAGGATGATCCTGACTCAAGAAGCTCCACTGATGCCAGCTGTATTTCACATGAACAAGGAGCATAGAATTGGATTGGATAATCTGGAATGTTGTTTCATTCAGGGTTCACACTAAGGGTTCACACTAATTTATATGTAAAGTAGTGTGGTAGCAGCAGGACCTCAAGTTGCTCCTTGGTTGTGGTACTCACAGCAGTTATTTGAAAGCCTCTTCTCTGCACCCTCGCTAACAGGTAGGATTGAAAGTTTGGGCTGCTGCCATTTTGATAGGCCAGTGGTGCCCTATCAGCACCAAACAGTCTTGGAAAGATGCAATCCAACCGCACCAGGAAGTTTTTACAAGGGTATTTCTTTGGGTTTTAGAGACTTATTATTTTGAACATAAAACGAACAAAATCTTGTTATGAACGACTACAGACACAAGCCATTACATAGAGCAATTAAAAAATAAAGTTTGGAATAAAACTGCATAAAAACTCTGTGTAGACAGTGCTTTGTCAAAGCACTATCTACACAGCTATTTTTAGAGCACTAGCAAGAGCTCGGCTAGCCTGTCACTATCAACCCGGGCTGGGAAGCTCATTGCTGCAGGCTGTGTAGACATATCCTTAAAGGCCCCATGGAAATCTAGGCCCCATTTTGCTAGGCACCGGAGAAACACATAGTAAGAGACAGTCTCTGCCCAGAAAACCCTGCAGCCTAAAGAGACAAAGCAGCCAAAGGGTGAGCGGTGAAGCAGAGGCACCGAAAGGTGGGGCAGATTGCCCAATATCAGTGGCAGAACCAGGAACCCTAACTCCTTGTCCAATCCCTATCCATTAGACCACTAAGCCTTCCCAGGTATCGGGCTATATTCCGGGTATTTTTCTTCCTTGCATCAAAAAACATTATTAACTGGAGCAGTGAGATTAAAGCATGGAGCATTGTGCTAAATATTTGCTCTGGTGAATCTAATGCTCATTTAGCCATCCAACAGTTGGAAACATTTTCAAAAGGGCCTCAGAAAGGTCACTACAATTGAGCTGATCACACAATTTTAAGTGCAAAACTATTTACATAAACAAAATCTGGTTTGCATAAACAAATCTGAGAGTTCCACAGCCACCCACTTTGAAAACACACATACGCTTTTTCATGTGCAATCCAGTTTTCCAGTGTCATACAAAGTGAGGCAGTGGGGTTCTACTCTCAGCTCTGCCAGTGATATGTTGTGTCACTCTGAGCAAGTCACTTAGGGAATATTTTTAAAAGCACCTAAGCAATTAAGGAGCCTAAGCCCCATTTTCAAAAGTGACAGATACTTAGGAGCCGAAGTTCCTTGAAAATCACTCGGACTTAAGCTCCTGCGTGGGTTAGGCTCTTCTGAAAATATTAACCCTTACCTCTCTGTGCCCAAGCTCCCTCAGTTGTACAAAGATGATATTTACATTCCTTTTTAAAGCACTGTGAGATGTATGCATGAAAAATGCAATATAAACCTAAAGCACAGGCACAAAATTAGAGTCAGTTTTTAAAAACATGATTCTGTCTGTAATTTGTGTGTGTGTGTATTTTCAGCTATAGTTTTGTTGCATTACCATGAATTGCCAAGTATGTTTTCAAATGACCTTTGTTTGAACTGCAAAAATGACATTTTAGAGGCATGTTTGCTTGACTTAAGGATATATTCTGCAGTCAATGCACATGTATCATTAGCATTAACCCTTTCAAAACTATTGAGCTAAACAGGAGATACAGGTTGGATACAGAAATTGATCGATCAAGAAAATCTTTTTAAATATCAGCCTGACTGGCACTATGGAAAATGTAAGTATCCCAAGCATTGGTGAAAGTTACATGAATGCACTGAAAGGAGGAGAACATAGTAATATTGAGCACATTCATAGTACTTTTCATCTTCAAAGGACGTGGCCAAAATAAGGAGTTTTGCCATTTACTGGGGTGGAAGGAGAATCAAACATATTTTGTACTTGGGGAGTGGGGGATGTTTCCCAAGCGCTCAGTATTGGCTTGACTCTTCTTCCACTGAGTGCTGAATTCAGTGGGAACAGAGTTAGGCCAATGCTGAACACTTTTTAGAAAAACCCATCATAAATCCTCTCAACAGTATTATCACTATTTTATAGATCAAGAAACTAAAGCAGAAAGCTGAGGTCACTAGGATTAATTGTGTGAATAAGGACTACTTAGAGAAATAAGGATTTGTAGGAGGAGATAAGTTTTGTGTACCACCCTCTTTCTTTGTCCCAAAGAACAGCTACCATGGAAGGGGAGACTACTGATGGTTCCACCAGTATTAATTCCTGAGCAGACTTCTGAGCCTAGGAGCTTAGGCTGTAGAGAGCAGCTGCTCCTCAGTTCTGCCCCCTCCCAACCATGGATTCCAAACATGCATAGAGTGGAGGGGTGTCCACCATGCTTGGGGCTAGAGGGAAGCAAGTAGTGGTGCTCTGGCTCTCCTCCTTCCACCTGTTCAAATGTTTTTCTATCACATTTTGTTCCCCTCCAACACATATATCAGGGAGATCATATACCCTAGCATTTGTAATAATTTAGTCCTTCCAAATTTATAATATGTAACCTGACAGTGTTCTCTTGTCCTTCCCACAAATGATTATAGAGCCTAGAAATCTTGAGCAGGGCTAGTTTTCAGAACATCAGCAACTATAAGATGGTCTTCGTACTTTGATGTACATTGAAATAGGTCATTTTTAAACTTCTCTAGTAACAAGAATAAAATAAGGCCTATATAACTTCCTCTATCAATGCTTCTTATTGCCTGCCTTTTTATTACATTTTTCTCCTTAAAAATGGTTGATCAGCATAATACTTCCTTTGGTTTGCTAGGGATTGAGTTCTGTGTAATACGTTCAGGCAAGATCCTGTACTTTGATGTTTCCTTTGTAAATTATTTTCATATAACCTGCTGTAAAATTTTGTTCATTACATATTTCTAAGATAAGCTGGAGGCACAGCGTTTGGATTTGGATCTGAGCTTCCCTCAAAATTGAGGGGTGTTTGGGTCCAGCGGCTTAAGCCAGTCTATTCTAAAGAGCAGGAACAGTGCGGTTCAGTGAATAGTGCATTGGATTGGGGATTAGAAGACCTCTATTCCCAGCTGTTCCTGATCTACTGTGTGACATTGGACAAGTGATTTCACCTCTCTGTCCCTGAGTTTCTCCATCTGTAAAATGGAGGTTATGATAATTATACTTACCTTTCTTTATATAGCATTTCAATTTCTACAGATGAAAAGAGCTAAGTATTAGATTCAAATTCCTCCAGAACCTGGAGGTGCTCAGATCTGGGATTTTGATTTTTAAAAATCCTTGAGTTTTAACTCTTGTAATTTGTGCATTGTTGGTTTGTTTGGATTTTTTTAGTTTAAAATGATTTCATTCATTATATTAATATTCAGTTCCACAAGTAATAAGAATACTAGTTAGGACAGTCATACCTATACATACATGAAACAAGAAATAAAATATTCAGGTCATACAAATATGCTCTATTCCTTCTTTAATAAATAATTCAATAAAACACTAGTAATAGCACAGATTATAAAATATCTAATTGCATTATATCCCTTGTCCATAGATATTTCAGCAAGGCAAAGCTCATGAGACTAAACAGAAATAGAAATATTTACCAAAAATTCAATAGGTGGCCATGTCACAGCATATAGGGCTAGATGTTTACTAGACCTAATGAGCAGGGGAGTTAGAAAGACCTCCCCACACCTTTTCACAGTCATATTAAAGCTACCTGTATTGCAGTTCCGTGTTCCCAGTGGCGTGTAACCCCTGAACTTGAGCAGTTTCTCCATAGCCAGAGCCAACCACCTTTTAGTTGGACATGAGTGTGGAAGTAAACAAAATTATTTTCAGGGCTGCAGTAAATTACCCTCCTTCCTCCTTTATTCTGGAGCAAAACGGCAGCACAGGAGAAATTATGATTGTCTGAACAATTCCTTCCCAGTGTTTCCGTCCCCGGGGAGCTTAATCCAAGTAGCGGCAAGTTCTTAGGACATGCACTGGAATATATACACCCATATATACACATAGACATTTGATGTCCACTTTTCAAGAATGTCTCTAATAGCATACAGGGCCACCCAGAGGATTCAGGGGGCCTGAGGCAAAGCAATTTTAGGAGCCCCTTCCATAAAAAAAGTTGCAATACTATAGAATACTATATTCTTGTGGGGCCCCTGTGTGGCCCAGGGCAAATTGCCCCGCTTGCCTCCCCCCGGGGGGCCCTGGGAAAAATAAACATTTAAAAACCTTCCACATGTCGGCACAAACCCAGTTTGAGAAAACTTCTTTTCAAGTCACCTTTACAAGGTATCACTGGTTCTCAGCATCAGCTAGTGCTAAAAGGCACTAAAGCTCATTAAAAGCATTGGACAAATATTTTCCGTCAAAACTTTGTTTGGATTGAAAACTAGAGGTTTTTAAAAAGCAGAAAAAATCACGGACAATGTCTGCTTTCCTTCAAAATTTGTTGTGGTTTTTTTAATTGAAAAGCTGAAATTAGTCTGCCAAAACCTGAAGATGGTTTGGGGTTTCAGAAGTGTGTGGCCAAATATTTGCTGCTTGCTGTGTTTGATTGTTTAAAGAACAATAAAAAAATTCTGCTTAAAAAAAGAAAATCCAAATTTTTGAACCACCTCAGCTTGTGACCAAATGCCTGACCCATCAGCAGAAATTTTTCCAGGTTCGAGATACTCTGCTGGCTTCTTTGACTCATATCTGTCTCCATAACTTGGGTTCATTTAGGTTAGAACATAAGAACAGCCATACTGGGTCAACCAAAGGTCCATCCAGCCAGTAATCCTGTCCTAACTGACAGTGGTCACAACCAAGGGCCCAAGGATGAATCTAACAGGTGATGATCAAATGATCTCTCTCCTGCCATCCATCTCCACCCTCTGACAAACAGAGGCTAGAAACACCATTCCTTACCTATCCTGACTAATAGCCATTAATGGACTTAACCTCCATGAATTTATCTGTTTCCTAGAACCTGGCTCCATGGAGTCCCTCACAAATTGGAGATGGTTACTGTGGGTTTGTCTTTAGTATAGCTTGCGTATATACTCCACGAACTGAGCATTTGAGTTTGTTCCAGCATCTGGGATGAGCCTATGTTGTGAAAACTGAAATCCTCAAAATAGTACATGCATGTGAATGGACACAGGGTGCTAAAATTAAATTAACCCAGGGGGTCTCAAACTGGGGGTTGAGACCCCTCAGGGGGTCATGAGGTTATTACTGGGGGTCGCAAGCTGTCAGCCTCCACCTCAAACTCCGCTTTGCCTCCAGCATTTATAATAGTGTTAAATATACAAAAAAGGGTTTTTAATTTATAAGGGTGGGGTCACACTCAGAGGTCTGCTATGTGAAAGGGGTCACCAATACAAAAGTTTGAGAACCACTGAATTAACCCCTATGGAACCAGAGGGAATGAAAGGGAGGGGATCTCCCTTGGTAGGGTTGAGAAGGAGGTAGGTGGGTGTAGGATATTGCTCTTCTCATGTGATCCCTCCCCCATGGCTCTCTTGGCTCTATCACTGTTAATCTAAAGTGGTTAATTTTAAATGAAGCTACCCTCCCCTGACATGAATCTCCCAATGGCATTGAAATTAAATGTAGACTATAATTTGGCATTTGAGAAGTGAAAGGGATGGTAGCCCTAAGGGAAAAGATGACAGCTTGGCTTTTTGTGTTAAATAGCTGTCTGCAAGCTTCAAACTGCTGAATGAGCTATAGGGTAGGAAACAACCTCCCCAAACAGCCTGGCCCTGCCCTCTATCAGACCACACCCACTTCCTGCCGCCCGACTGCCCTCCTCAGAATCCCTCACTCATCCTGCTCCTTGTCCTCTGGCTGCCCCAACCACCACCCCAGGACCCCACCCCCCATGAATCCCCCCTGCTCCCTGTCCCCTGACTGCCCCAACCCCTATCCACCCCCCCACCGAGTCCTGACAGACTCCCAGAACACCCAAGATCCCAACCTCCCATTCTCCACCCACGACTGCCCCCCCAGAACTTCTGCTCCCTCTCTGTCCCCTGACTGCCCCTTATCCAACCCCCCTGGCCCCAGCCCCCTTACCATGCCGCTTACCCCGCCTCCCGGAGCCTCAGCATGCCGCGCGCTGCAGTGGCCTGGGTCCAGTGGGACCTGAGCTCGCAGCCCCACTCCCTTACCACATGGCTCTGAGTGAGAGGAGCTCAGGTCCGCTTGAGCCATGCCGCTTTAGCTCTGTCCGGGGCCGCTCCTGCACGTGGCGTGCTGAGGTGCCGGGGGGTGGGGGAAGGCAGAGGCAGGCCAGGGGAGCCTCTGACATTCTCGTGGGGGCCCCTGCGGGGCCTGAGGCCTGGGACAAATTGCCCCACTTGCCCCCTGCTCTGGGCAGCCCTGAAGGCATATACGGAATGCATAATACACAACTCATCACTTCAAATCTGAACTTCATCCTTTCATCCTTTAAAATTAACTGAAGTCCAATTGTTACAAATGAAATGGATAATTATTATTGAACGCCATCAAGTAGGTGTTTTGCAGGCATGTAAAAAGAGAAGATCCCTGCCTTGAGGTGTTTACAATCTAAGAAGACGTCAGAGGAACGCAGGAGGGAGTAGTGGTGTGCCAAGAAACTGTGACTGTGCACACTGAACTAAGGCACATCCATTATTATATTTTAATTAACAAGGGCTCTGAATGCTTCCCTGACAGGGAGGCTGGGGTTTGTAGACTTGCTGGAAGAACCGTGTACTATATTGAAGGAGGAGAGGGCAGTGAAAGAGGTTATAACAGGTTCTGCAGTAGTTCTTATGCTACTCTGAAGAGGAGCAGTGTGTGCACTTTCTCTAGCGACTGCTGCTAAAGGTACTGTGTACTCAGAAGGCCTTGAGACTATGGAGCACAGCTGGGTGGGTTAGTTGGGTTCCTTGCCAAGGAAGTACTAGGCACCTGTTGTGACTGGCTACTGCGTAGGTGCATGGGAGTGACAAAAGAGATTCCTTGTCAGAATGTTGCCCTTTATGTGGTGAGCAAACCTCAAACAGTGTGGTTTAGATAACCATAAAAACATCAATTGGACAGGGAACATATGACAGATGGAACAAACTGGTTAAAGACAGATTGAAAAGAGGCAGATGGGAGAGACCGAGAGAAAGGGAATTGGTCCTGGGGATGGAATTTGGTTGAGGAACATTCCTGTGGCTAGGAGTTGTGGAAGTATTATGGAGGAGGGAAAGGATTGGGCTTGTTATAGGGAAGGCTGAAGTGGGATGGAGGGGGAAGAGGAAAGATTGAGCAAATAAAAATATGTATAAGCATATCGGAGATATCTTTAATTCCTCAGTGTTCCAAGAGTTAAAAAATGAAAAAAAGGTAGAACAACTTTTTCAAAAACTCAAAGATTCTGATTCAAGATTTGTGTGAACCCATCCCTAGCATGTACTTGGAACAAAAATGTTCAGTCAGCCAAACTTATAGTTTATAGATTTTTATACTAGTGATCAAAGCTCAGAGGACATTTTAAATGAGGTGAAATAAAACAAAATAAAAACAATCTCCATAGATTTACCTAGAAAACATCTGGAGCTTTGGCATCAAAATATAGAAATCTACAGGAATGAGAACACTATGTATTACTGTAAAATGTAGTAAGAAATATCACAGATAAATGAGAAGTTAAAGCCTCCTATATATCACAATAAGATGTTTCACCTCCTTTTGGTTGCAGGAGTTTCCATCACTCTGAAGTCTTGCCAAACATTTCATTGTTACCTTATTTGATGTACTTGGTTGTACTACCTTTCACTTTGTGGAGCAATGATTTAGTGTCTCTTAATTTAATTATGTAAAATATAACCAGATGTCCAGTCCTTTTAACATAAGAGAAAACAATATCAGAAACATGTGTTTTCATGCATTTCAACAGAGATACTAAGATTTCACTCTCTCCCCCCAAAACAGTCTTCTTCTGAAAAAAAGCATTCCTTTTATCTTTGACATCACATGCCAAATTGGCACGCAAAAGCATTTTGATCTTTTAGAGTCTGTCTACTCTTGTATTTAGACAAAGGATCCTTAATTTGGGGGTCTGGTTCTTGTCTTCCCACTGAGTTTTTCTTTTCTTTCACAATAGTGACATCATTCTTTGTATGCTGGACTGGTCTGGCCCACTTAGTTTAATGGGAGGTGGTGGAGGTAAGGGCCCCTCACAGATTTAGAATTAACCAAGCGTAATGGTATGCTCCAGAGTTCATTGTTCAGTTAAACTCCAGAGTTTAAACACACTGGTGAGATAATGACCTCAAGAGCAGAGGTTAAGGAACCTCCCAAAATTCTGCTTGGGTGGTGTTCAACTCAGCAGGGACATACACCTCCTCTGACCTAAATATTGAACTGGCTCCGTTCTCTTCATTCCTAGGATGCAATATCAGTATGGTTAAATGATAACAGTGGAGCATACAGGCATTAAACACCCACTGCAGAAAGACTGAAGATATATTTCTTTCCAGGCAAGCAAAATCTTGAAAGCTATCGCTTTCCAATCCCTGATCAGAGCTTATTCAGGAGAGAGCCGTGTACACCTATGATTACAGGGTGAATTGCAACTGAAGTTACTTTGTAGAATTTCTGTGGTTTTTAAATTGTTTTTGTTTGTGCTTATTGTATGTATTCAGTCAGTTTGGGTTTTTATTTGGATAATTCATGGCTCAGCAATTTTATGATGCCAAAAGAATAATCCCATTTAGGCTAAATTCTATAGGTATTTTTTAAATTTAATCAATTACTCAGCCTAGAGGCTCTCCATTGGGTCAGCAACACAGCAACAAACAAGTCTTTACTGAAGGGCATTTTCCTAGATGTTATATAGTCATCAGAACCAAGCTGGCTGCAGAAAGATACCCCAGTCAACATGTGAATCTTGCATGGCCTGACATTAAAATCAACACTGCTTTGTAAAGTCAATCCTGTTTCAGGGCAGGGGTTTTTTTTGTTTTTTTTTTAACTCTGTCCAGTGGAGCCTGATTAAAAGCTTTCCAATAATAAGAACTTTTTCTTCTTTTTTTAAGTAGATCGCTGAGCCAACTGTTTCAAATAACACCACCATTATAGGAGCTGCTCACTTGTCTTTACTCAGCTAAACCCTGGAACTGCTGTAACTACAAACACTGCTCTCTATCAGAAGCATTGGTTATGTTACTTTCTCTTAAAGGAAGACTCTTGGGGCCAGATTTTCAAGAGTTCAGCACTCACAGACAGGGCCAGATTTTGAAGAGAACTCAGATCCTTTATAGGCATCTAAGCAAGGGCCAGATTTTCAAATGTGCTGAGCTCTTTTTAAAAGCTGGACATTTATTGCCCCTAGCTAGGAGCTGAGCACTTTTGAAAATCATGGCCCTGATAATGGATGCTGAGCACTTGCAAACTCTGGCCTGGGTAACTACAGACATTACAGATTTGTCTGACCCAAGACCATGGATCTTAAATTCAGATCCAAACCTTGCAGCTTGGTTCCACCTCTATGTAAAACCTTTACATGAACTCTCTCTAAGAACACATCATCATCAGGACCGGCGCTAGGGTTTCTCATGCCCTAGGTGCACAGCCATTTCGCCGGCCTCCGCGCTGATCCTGCGGCTCCGGTGGAGCTGCCGCAGTCATTCCTGTGGAGGGTCCGTTAGTCCGTGGCTCCGGTGGAGCTGCCGCAGGCATGTCTGCGGGCGGTCCACCCAGGACCAGCGCTAGGGTTTCTCGCGCCCTAGGCGCATGGCCATTTCGCCACCCCCTGCGCTGATCCCGCGGCTCCGGTGGAGCTGCTGCAGTCATTCCTGCGGAGGGTCCGTTGGTCTGTGGCTCTGGTGGAGCTGCCGCAGGCACGCCTGCGGGCAGTCCACCGGAGACGCGCGAGCAGCCGACCGTCCGCAGGCATGCCTGTGGCAGCTCCACTGGAGCCACGGACCAACAGACCCTCCACAGGCATGCCTGCGGCAGCTCCACTGGAGCCACGGACCAACAGACCCTCCACAGGCATGCCTGCGGCAGGTCAACCGGAGCCTCCTGCCACCCCCCTGGCAAAATGCCACCCCCCGAATAATCCTGGCACCCTAGGCGATTGCCTAGGCTGCCTAAATGGTAGCGCCGGCCCTGATCATCATCAAAGCGTGCCATGCCATGCTCATGCTGCGTTTGTGTCCCCTAATTCTTGTCACACTCTGGGGTTTAAATGGTGCTACCAGCTGCTCTTCTAGTGAAGGATTAGACATTGCACTCCAGCCCCTTCCCTCCTCTCACCCTGACATGCACCCTATACTGCATGTGGGGGAGTAAATGGTTACCATGTGACTCTTCCTCAGCTGCTTGCTTGTAGCCCTCTGAATCTCTGAAATGGTGCAAAGGGAACTTAGGGCCTGATCCAAAGCCCTCTGAAGTCAGAGGGAGTCTTTCCATCTACTTCAGTGGGCACCAGATCAGGTCCCTAGTGAGGGCCAAGAGCCTGTCATCAGCCAGTTGTATCGGTCAGACATGCTGACCATACCTGAATCAGCGTGTTGTGCCTGTTCAGTACTTCCACACTATATTTCCTGAAGGATGAAATATGATGATTCTATGACTCTATGATTGCAGTGGTGATGCCTAGGCCCTCCATTTTAGTTATTTTATTTTCCTGGTGGAGTTTAAAATGTTGGTTTCAATCTAGAAAGCAATAAATGGTTTGGGACCACCTCTCTGCCCCTCTTTAATTCATATTAAAACAGGCATTTGAGTCAAATCCCAAGTTTCAATGAATCAAAATAACCATGGACTTCCCAATTCCACGCCTGCCAGATAGAACTACCACTCTCTCCACAACTTGAGGACTTCAGTAACTCAGACATAGGTTAGGGGTTTGTTACAGGAGTGGGTGGGTGAGATTCTGTGGCCTGCATTGTGCAGGGGGTCAGACTATATGATCATAATGGTCCCTTCTGACCTTAAAGTCTATGAGCTATCCATTAGCTCCAGTTTCTTGTATAAAATTAAAACTCCCCACTTTCTCTTATCAGAGGGGTAGCCACCATGTTAGTCTGTAATCACCAAAACAATGAGGAGTCCAGTGGCACCGTAAAGACTAACAGATTGATTGGGCAAGTTGTGCATAAATGTTAATGTGAACAGTTTAATTGCCTTGTAAATGGCAGTCAATTAACAGTTAGTGACAAAATTAAAAATCAATCAATTTAAAATTCACAAATTGAAAAACTAACAAATGGGAAATAGATTACTTAAAGTGGATAAGCCAACAATTGGCAAAGTAATGACAGTTTGACAAATTAATGGAACGCTTCGGTATAGGTGGATATATCTCCCTATTGGTAAATAAGGAGGTATGAATAATCGGAGTTCTGTAATTATGATACTGCTACATTAAAAGACAAAAGAAGGATTTCAGACAATCAAAGCCCAGGGAAATCAAACAGCGTCTTCTCACACTCTTCACTGAAATCCATACTGGCATGTGTTCAATCACATCACCATTTCAACACCACACTACTCCATCAAATAGTTGCTTTAAACATAGTCATGGACTACTTTTACTATGTATCTTTATAGGGGAAAAAAACCTATCAAGTGAATAGGGAAGAATTCCATAGGATTCTACTGAAGTTAAACAGAGTTTGATAGAAATTACTAAAAGGTTTAGAAATTAAGAGAGAGTTATATCCCTCTGCTATAGAATTGTACAGGTTCGTATACAAACTCCCACTGCAGTTTGTCGTCTGCTGAAGGACAGTCATTTTAACAGCACACAGTGCTTGATCTCTTCTCCAGATTAGCCAGATTTTCACCATCACCTCCTAGGATATGATCTGACTATTTCACCTACAATTAAAATATAAGCATCTGAAAAGGCCTTTTTGAATTAAAATGCTTAACTATAGCTCAATATTCATTCTGCCTATAGCGTTCTTGCGAAGTGGAATCTTGGGTTGCAGGAAGATCAAAATTAATTAAGACAATACAAAGTTTACTGTCTCACAGCAGGTTAGAGATTCCTCTCATTCTGCTCCATAATTTTACTGGTTGTTCACCATAGCTTTGAGTTATGCCCACATTAGAACAATTTATTCACTGAAGCTTCCCCACTTTTTAAAAGTATTACTATATTCTAGGTGATGGCACCAAACACTTCACTTCACCACAGTAAGATATATGGTTCAGTTCGGAACCATTGCTGGAGAATGGTGTAGTACTTGTTATAAGGGGGCTAGTTCCTGCCTCAAAGTGATAGAACTAAAATGTTAAAAGATGGCAACATAGATCATTTCCAAACCCTCTTAGGACAAAAAAAGAAACAAGACACATATTTTCTTTTACTGTACTTTGTTGAAGCTTTTTTTGCCTTTTGGGATAATAGGAACCCTGTTCATGAAGCATGGGCCCAGTCTTTGCAATAAGTAGCTATTGCAATAATCTAATGCTGCAATATTTAGCTGGTCACAAAAAAAATGTTCACTGGCTTCTATAATCCTCCATCAGGAATTATCATGTAAGTATAGTACAATTATTGTCATAGTTTTGTGTCAAGTGAAAAATGTAGTCCTTCCTGAGACACCCGCTCATCCACAAAGAAAGGATGTACTTTGTTTCTTCCCATAATTCCTAGCATTCCTTCCCTCCCCACAATTCACTCCCCCCAGGACAAAAGCTTTTGCATATTAAGATCATAAGAACAGCCATGCTGGGTCAGACCCATGGTCCGTCTAGCCCAGAGCCAGATGCTTCAGAGGGAATCAACAGAACAGGGCAATATTGAGTGATCTATCCCATTGAAGATTTAGAGACACCGAGAGCATGGAACTGTGTCCCTGAACATCTTGGCTAATAGCCACTGACGGACCTACCTATTCTCCCTGAACTTACCTAATTCTTTTTTGAACCCAGTAACACTTTTGTCCCTGATAACATCTCATATGTTATTTCATTTTTTTACATACATTTTTAAAAGACTTCAAATGGGTTCTAGAACCCACATCCTGTGTACACACTTTATTTTACTCTAAACTAATTTCCAGGTGACTTATAAATGTAGGCCTAGATCCTGCTAAAACTTATGGATGTGTTAGCTTTAAGCACAGAGTGTAATGGGACTACTGACATAAAGTTAAGCACTCACATAAGCCTTGTTGGGATCCTACCATTCTTTTCACACATTAAAAAAATGACAGTGCATTGCCGGAAATAAAGTAAAATTATTTTTAAAGGAAGGCAGGATGGTCCTGTGGTTAACATACCGGACAAGGAACCAGGAGTCACAGATTCTATTTTCAGCTCTGCCACAGACTTGCTGCATAACCTTGGGCAAGTTACTTCGGTCAAAATTTTCTCATCACCTAAACAAGGGGCAAGTTTTTTAGAAGTGTTGAGCTCCCCTTGAGTTTGATTTGGGATTGGGGGAACATATAGTTCCGTGTGCAATGACAGCGTGTAGATTTCAGAATTTGGTCCCCAATGAGTGCAGTATTCAGTTAAGGAGGGCTACAGCACACCTTCCTCAAATTTTAACCAAGTCTCACCATCGTGGGTTTGAAATTTTGGACAGGGAGTTCCTCAAGCAGTCTTTTTCACAGCACCTTTGCACTTCCAGTCTTGGCTGTAACCTGGAATTGCAGGCACCCAAAAGTGAAAAAGAATGCAAATAGGTTTAACGCAACTCTTTCAATTTCAGTTTACTAGGCAAAAGACAAAAACAAACCACCTACTCCAAAACAAAACAAAAAGATACTAAACACCTTGCGTATACATGAGCTCTGCATGCTCTGACAACAGTTTAATTCACAATGCAAACAGGAATACCATCCACCAGCAGAATACAACAAAAACACTGGCTGGTATATTAACAGCAGCAAAACAAACACAATCAAGATACCAAAAAACTGCTCAAAAAACCACCCAAGTTCAGTTTCAGTTCCAGTTCCAGGTTTTGAGAAAGGTTCTGGAAAAGGCCTCTTTTTTATTTTCAAACCAGTACATCTGCCCCAAATCTGAACTGTTTTCCATTCTTCAACTTTTTAATTTAGCCCATAGCTGTCAGGTCAATTCAACTCCTCTCTGATGCTCATTTGATGAAGACAGACTGTCAGTTTTGATACTTTCAAATATATTTAGCCTACTTTTTTGATGTGACTGTGATAGGATCTTGTTTTTAGAGTATTTGATGTGACTGTGATAGGATCTTGTTTTCTGAGTATTTGATGTGACTGTGATAGGATCTTGTTTTTTGAGGGTTTCATTGTTTCTGACCTTGTTTTCCTGATCTTTTTTAGACAGTACTCAGTTCAATAACGGTGATTTTAAGGATGACAACTAGTATATTAAAGACTTGTTTCTATGCCTTTTTTTCACCAATTTTGGATGACACTACATAATTTAGTCTGACTTTTCCATCTCTACCTTTTATGATCAGATGATCCAGAGTGTGTGTTCAGATAATCTCATGGATTATCAAGAAACCACTCAAGGTCATTGTGGTTTCTGTTTGTTTGTTTTAAATATAACTTGATCTCTGTATGATTTTATCATATATACAACATGTAGCCATATCACTGACAGAATCAACAAAACAGACTATGTCCCCATCCTACCAGCTGGAGAATAAATACTTTGTTGGCAAATGGCAGGTGGGAAACATAGCTTGAAAAGTACAAGTGGATACAATGAGTAACTACTGCACCGCACTGAAAAGGATAAGTGAAGATAAGGAGCAGTGTGTGCTAGATTTAGCCAGTCTTACAGAAAGTGAGTAGTACCTCACCATTCAAATAGCCCCATTGATATCAGTAAGACTGTTCAAGGGTAAGGTGCTGGATAACATGAGTGAGGTTTGCAGAAGCAGGCCTTGTGATGCTATGCAATAAAAAATGCTGAGTCCATACCTATCTATCTATCTCAGGGTTTTGTACTGTTGCCTATCACCATAGCATATGAGGGGCTTCCACATAAAACAAGGGTAATGATCCAAGTGGACTTCATGGTGACTCAGGCTCCTCTCTCTTTCTGGGCAACAGAAAGATCTGGGTGGGGCACGGTCTTCTTTTCTTTTTGTGTTTATGTGAGACGTGGGTATTTTTTTTAGGTTGTGAATGTCATTCTGGTTACGGTGGAGCAGCTTTATGGAAGAGGAGGATTTTGCAGCATTTCCTAAAGGTAGTCAGACTCTGGGTTCAGCTAATCTCTTCTGGAAGTTTATTCCACAGCTAGATTCCTATCAATAGAACATATTTTGTCCTCAGCTCTCATATGTATCACTTTCCCATTGGCCAAGTCTTCAACTAAAGAGTAGGTGGAAAAGCCCACAGCTCTCTAGTGATTTATTTATTGTTTGTTTTTAGATTTATTCCAAAATGGCTGAACTAGAATGACTAAATCTTGCTTATCTGAGAATCTGCTCCTAGGCCTCCTATGGAGAGCATGGACAAGTGAGGATTTATAACCACTCAGACACAAACTGAACACACTGTAGTTGCCCAACAGAACAAATACATCCCTCAAAGTATTAGCTATATAATCCATCACGAAAAGGGGCATGAAAACGCAGATGAAAATAAAACATCAATATAAAATAGTTCAAACCAACATTGAGGTAACCCAGTTTCCCAATAGAAGAGAATCTCTTATTATTAAATTCTCCTAAACAGTAATAGATTATTGTCGTATAGGCCCCGATTCAGGGAATCCCTTAAGCACATGCTTAAATCTCATTAAAGTGAACGGGACTGAAGTGCATGATTGAAGTGAAGAACATGCTTAAGTGCTTCCCAGAATTGGGACCACAGTGTTTGATCTTCACCGTTGAACTCAATTGGAGCTTTACTATGACTGCACTGAGCACTGGTTTGAGCCTAGGGTGAAGTCAATAGGATTAAGAACTTTATTTTATGCAAAAGAAATTAAATACATTAATACTCTTTTGCCACGAAGCACACACATAGGAAAGCTATCTGGCAAAAATCAGTCCCTTCCAGTACTTTTTTTTTTAGAATCACTGTAAGCTATGGCTGGCCTTAGAAAGGTTTTATATCTAGATGCTATCAAACATTAAAACACTCCACCTTCCTAGAACTTAATAAAACAAAATTCTTGGAAAAGAAGTGGGATTAAACTGTGGAGGCTACACACAAATTTACAGTTGCCGATAATTTAAGAGAGACAACTCTTCATTGTACACAGATGTTTTAGTTCACTTCATCGCTGCAACTCAATACATAAAAACATGCTTAATAGTTGCAAGACACTGTATACATCAAGGCATTGCCTCCTTTTCCCAATCTATACAGGCATTTCTGCTCTCAATTTCAACTGTATTTCCCAGTAATCTGAAGAAGTGCACATTTGGGTACTAATCTGGGCAGAAACTGCATCAACCTTCCCCATAACTAGTATCTTAATTTTGTTAAGAATAAAAAATAAAACCACCCAACTAAAGTTCTCATGCCTGCTACACGGATCTGGGTTTCCCTTATCAAATATTTAACTCTGGAATAGGTTACTTTATAAGCAATACTTGACTAGTTTGGAAACAAATAGAAACACGTACTAAATTATTTCAAGAAACTGAATATAAACCTTTGTCTCTCATTTTCATGTATCACCTACAGCGCTCTTCCTTGTTTTCCTCCTTAGCTCTGAATAACAGTGTAGCAAAACATGAGGTTTGTGTGTCCATGGCCCCTTATACACAGTGTGGCCTCTAGGAGCTCATCCGCAAAGCCTCAACCCTCTCCACATTTAAGTCCATCTTAAAAGGCCCACTTTTGTCAAGCTGCGTACAGTGAACCGAATTGACTTGACTATCTGAATGGTATGTACATTCTCTATTGTGGCTCCTCTTCCCTCTCCCCTCACCTCTGTCTATTTGTCTGTTATCAGACTGTGAGTGCCTCAGAGCAGCACTCGCTATCATGTCTTTGGAAAGTGCCCAGCATGTAGTGGGTGCTACTGTAAATAATATATAACAACTTTTTAAAAAAAAAAGAGAAAATATATATCTTTCTTTGCTTAATATTTCTTGTTTGCCTGACTTGAAACTCAGTACTGGAAGCATCCTTATAAATGGGCCACTAAAAGAGATCTAATTTCACAATTGCTTCTGTAAGTACTTCTGTTTCCTTTGATAAAATCCTCTGGGAATCTCAACTGATATTGCTACCATTCCTACAACTTCAGCACACTGGGAAAATATATTTTTTTCCTGCTCCAGTACCGAATAAACCATTTCATTAAGACAATCATTATCTAGGTACCAATCTCACTAGGATCCACCTCACTGGGAATTCCACTAAAGTCAGCGGAACTCTGAAGAAGCACAAGGGCCTGCCTGACACCTTCAATGACAGAATCAGAGTTCTGGTCTCCAGTCCTGCAAAGACTAATTCACACATTCAAACTTTATGCACCGGGAGTAGTCTCATCCAAATCAATGGAATTACTCCTAGTGTGTAAAGTTAAGTACAAGAGTATGTCTCTGCAGGATCAAGGCCCTAGATTGTAACCTTGATTGTCTTCATATTTGTCTGTAAAGATACCAACATATTGGAACGATTATACCAATTGTCACAAAGTTATAGTAAAGCCACTGGCCCTGTTTCCACTAATACATGTATGCTAACTTACAAAGAAAGTTAAAAATAAAAATAGTGCAATACAGTATATGCTATCTTTATAAAATATGCTCAGTTTTTATGGCAAGCTAGTGTTCACAACTGAGCATCACTTGAGACTTTGTCAGCAGCCAAGATTTTCAAAATTAATTTGCATTTGGGGGAGTCTATGCCAGCAGGTTATATAGTACAATAATCTATTGTCAACTAAAATTGATAAGCATGTATTGAAATGTGTGTTGTAAATTGCTATGCTGATCTAAGCAAATTTTACAGCACAGCCCAATATTGTTAGCATATAATTACTTTCAGACATTTCAAGGCCCTGAGCAGGCCGATAGCTAGCCAAAACAAGAAATGGGAGGCTTTGGGGAACTGCAAGGAAGCATCAAAATTAAATGAGAATGGGAGCAGGGAAGAAGAGAATGTGTCTAGAGGGGTCTTCCCCCACAATTTTAAAAATACAATGTACAATTAAAGTAGATTTTAAAGCATTTGTACATATTCATTTTATATATTAAATAAGCAAGTTTACTGAGTATTTATCTGGTATTCTTTACCCAAATAACCTGCCAGTAGGCAAATTATATTATATTAAATTACCAGTAGATGCCATACACGAATAGCAAAGAGCACCAAACGCCCTTGCATGTTTCCCAGACCCATATGCAGACATATATAGAGACAGTCTGATCTCTCTGAAACCCAGGCTATACGGTTACATTTCCATTCCCACTGTTCCCCTTTCTACATTTTTAAGTCTTTCTCTCCTTTCTTCTCTTTCCCTCATTTTCTTTTCCCCATGATTCCAAATTTCTCCCTCCTTCCCCATCCCATTCTACCGCTCTCTAATCCCTGAAATACACTAATTTCATTCCCCAAATCCATACACCCTCCTCCCATCCATACTTTTCCCTTTCTCTACCCAATTCATCTCTCCTTTTCCTCTCCATTTTCACATAACACAGTCCATTCTCTCTTTCCATCCCTTTCCCTCCAGCACAAGAAAATATGTTTTTAGATCTACCCCACTCTGCCCAACTACAGCTGTTCCACACTAACTCCCATAAATCCATCAATTCTGAATCATGTTCTCTTTATAATCTGTGCTCTCTCTCCTGCTGTCCATTCCCCAATTTTATGTTTCCTTTGCTGGCTCACTTATTTTGCAACACTCCTCCAATTTAGTCACTTCTCCACCCCCACCTCAAATTATTCATTCTTCTGCTCTCACTTCCTCTTCTCTAATCCATCAATTCAATTACTGACTTCCTTTCCCTTCATTCTGTTCAATTCCTGATCCCCTCCATGATATTTCAATTCTCAAACCCTTCAATTCTCCAATTCACCTCTCTGTAGTTTCACACAATTCATTGCCATCTTCTCCCAATAAATTCCCAGAACCCCTCCTTCTCTTCATCAATATACTTCCAAGATCCTCACTCTTACATCATCCATTCAGTTTTTGTCAGCTTTCTCTCAATGTATTCAAGTCTCAGCATCCCCACCCCACAATCAATTCTATGCCATTTTTGCCCCCCCAGCCATCAATTCTTAATCATCCCCTCCCTCAAATAATCAATGCAATGCCTCCCTTTCCTACTGCTCCACAGTCTCCCCATCTTCACTGCTGTGTAGCTGCCTGCTGAGTTTTTCTTGGGCCATGTGCCTCTTCTTCAGACACTGCTCCCCAGAAAAGACGGGACTGCTATGTTCCCCCCTGGTCCCATGAGGATGGTCCTCTGGCCTTCAGCTCCTCCTCCTCCACTTCCAAGTCTGGTGACCAAGTACATCAGGAAAAGAAACTGGGCCCCTCCTGGCCAAAACAGAGAGGACCAGCTCCACCTTCCTGCTCAGAAATGGTGAAAACGGTACTTGAGGGTGAATTGCAATACAAGGAGGTGGATGCTGCGTGAGGGGGTGGGGAGTGCAAGGAGAGGTTGGTGGAGGGGGGCTTTGGAAGAAGGAGAAGGAGGGGGAAGGGTATTTCTGGGGGATGTAGTGTGAGGTGGAGACTTCTGGGGGCGGCATGGAAGGGACGGAGTAGTGAGGAAGGGGCAGTCTGAGGGACAGAGGAACAAAATGCACACTTGAGGAGGCAGTGAGTGGAGGAGTAGGGGCATGAGAGTAGGAGGGCATTGAGGAAGGCAGCGTGGGGCTGTGGATGGGGTGATTAAGGAAATGGGGCAGCACAAGGGAGAGGATTGGTAGGGCAGGGTCTCAGATATGTTCTCTATGGCTGCTGTGTGAGAACATAAGGCCTAGGGGAGGAGGGACTGATCCTGGGTTCCTGCTGGGGGGTAAAACTGTTAGCAGAGAGAAGGGCAGCGTTCCTGGGCCAATGCCAGCTCAGTCAGCTAACATACTCTGTGGGGAAGGTGATGCCTCCACACCCCTCCCTGAAGTCACAGGAAGTAATTAGAGCAGATTGAAACAGGAGAGAGAACTCCCACCACAGCAAGCCAGGGAGAGGCAGGGGAACCTCCTCACTGTTCCCCCCTTACCTTTACCCCAGACAAAAGCGTCACCCTGAACTGCTGAAAAGACAAGATTGAGCAGGGTGTTGGCTCGCCCTTTACTCTTGCTATTGAGCTGGACAGCAGTTTGTTTTTCCTTCTTCCTGCCCACAGAGAAGGTTGGGATCTCTCTTCAGTTGCTGAGTCTGCATGAAATTCAGATAATTTGCCTGTGCTAAAGTAGGTCCTACACTGAGTGGGTGTGCATATGTATTTAGAACCCTTCCTTTCTGAGGTGACAGACTTTGGGATTAAAAGTGAAACATGGAAACTCGGTTTTATAAACTTAACATTGTCACATCATGCAGAACCTCATTAATCCACAAAAAGAACAGGAGTACTTGTGGCACCTTAGAGACTAACAAATTTATTTGAGCATAAGCTTTCGTGGCCTACAGCCCACTTCATCGGATGCCCACGAAAGCTTATGCTCAAATAAATTTGTTAGTCTCCAAGGTGCCACAAGTACTCCTGTTCTTTTTTGCAGATACAGACTAACATGGCGGCTACTCTGAAACTAATCCACAATAATGACTGAGCAATCCATGTCAAGGTATTACTTGACTTAATATACATTTTGCAAATTAAGTAGTAAGTGAACAAACAGGATTTAAAAAAAAATCAAAGATAATACATCACAGAATGCACTTGTTTGACAATTGTAGTTTTAGTAATTGATGATGATACTTCATTGTATCCTAGATAATGTTCCACAGTGTATATTGTGAAAGTAACGAAGTAACATGAGACCACACCAGAGACTTCTGTTAAATGATTGCTGAGAAACAGGGAGAAATTGCTGGGTATTCTGATCTTGCTTATATTGGTGTAAATGAGAAACAACTCCACTGACGTCAATAGAGTTAAACTGATGTAAAAACAACAAACAAGATAAGAATACCCAGCAATGATGCGCTGTGTGGATTACTGAAGTGTGATTTAGTAAGGTTCTACTATAGTTCTAACCTAAGAAGTAAACTATTTCAAAATGCTATCATGGGTGATATAGATGCGTTTCCCCACAAAATGGATATATGTTCAAAATTCCCTGGCTAAAGAAACCTGAAGTAACTCATGTTGTCAGTTTTCATCTGACTCTATCCCCAAGAATCCCTACAGCACCTCCATGGCCTTCCCTTCTTCGTAAGATCTCACTCTTCCTTTTGCTGTTACCCCTTGAAAGTAGTTGGTCACACAGAGACAGCGTTTGCCCCTTGCTGCCTGAAATAATATGAATGATTAACTTGTCTGCATTTTTAAACCTGAGGCAGAAAGTTAATTTTCCAAAGATGGACTCAGCACAGGAGACTTTGTAACCCTCATTAATGCGATACATGGAAATGGAGAAAGCTTATCACAGGAGGTTATATATGCGGAATTTAGAATAGGGTATAATCCTGGCAACCTTGCCAACTTTACATGCCTCTTCACCAGACCTGCTCCCCTTTCCACCCATAAAGAGATATGAGCATCATTCCCCAACTTTAAGTCCAAAAGGGAATTTTTCCCTAGGGCATTTTGACAAGGACCATAAGACTTTCCTGGCCTTCTCTGGTGGAACATTTGCAATGATCATTGAAGATGAGGGGAAAAAAAACCTATTTGACCATCTAGTCCACTCTCCTTCCAGTGCAGGATTGTTATACATAACTGCGACCCAGGTGCATGGATGGGCCATGCTGAGAATGCCACACTCAGGGCAGACATTTCCCAAAACTGGTGGTTTATTCTATAATTAGATTCATCAAACCAGTAACAAAACTGCTTCTGTAGCACCACACTGGGCAACAAGAAGCCAAACATAGTCCCCTTGGCTTCCATCCAACAACCAAGTCTAATATAGTGAGAGGTTACTGAAAACCCTATTCACCATACTGTACATCATGCTGTCAGCCAATCCTTAATAGGTAAATCTAAGGTTATTAATAAAAGGAAAAGAAAGAAGAGAGGTACAAATGGTTAAAAGGTCCATATACATACAAATGAGTCCTTAGGTCAGTTTCATAGCAGAGATGGTGAGGCTGCTGACTTGTAAAAGTCTCTCTGTAATCAATTCAAAGGGTCATAATCCAATTGGCAGTTCAGATGTAAAGTCTTCCCATGACTTAGTTTTTCCAGGAAAGTTCCAGGGTAATTCAGGTAATTACCCAGAGATCTTGATCCTATGGCTTAGACCTTCCCTGTTAGAGTTTACTCAGACATGAGCTGACAGGATCAGGCCCGAGGCTCCTCTTTTATAGCTCTCTAGCAGGCTGACAAGCCTCCTCACAGAAACTGTCACAACAGGACTTTCCTCCAGGGAAGAACAGGCATTGCAGACAATTTGTGGACATTTGGTTTGAAGTTAATTGTCTATTTCCTATACATACACAGGTAATGTAGTTACATGATAAGACAAGAGCCAGTCATTCATTATAACAGAGATAGTTAAGCTGAAAACAATGTAGCTAATATTATTAGTTTCCTGCAGTATCTCACATCTTTGATTTTAAGATTAACTAAACCATCCGCATACATAATGTTACACTGTTAAACTTTTAACAAGATATATGTAAATACAGACAAATACACTTAGCCTCTATCCTTGATTTCTATTACTACAAATGAATGGGGTAATGATTTAGTCCAGTACATCTCTTTGAAATTCACATACAAGTGAATTATATTGATACAATTGTAATGCCTCGTTAAGTTGTTATGGATCACACACAGGTTGGCTGGTCTGTCAGTGTCACAGTAACATCTTTTCTTTATCATCCACTAGTATCTCTCTGTCCGTCTAGGGTCATTGCCACAGCATGAGTATCTTATTCTAAAAGTAACACACTAAATCTTCTCTAGATATGAACACATGCCCACCCAACCCCCCCATTCATTATGGTAGAGTAGGCTGAAGACGAGGACTGAAGCCTTGAATGTTGACTCTATTCAATGAAGAGTAAATGCAGAGTAGGGAGTCACAGACTGATGGGGTCTATGCCATTGCTTCTCAAGCTATCTGATGTGGGGGACTAGCAATTTTTTTTCCAATGTGCCAGGGACCAGTGCCATATTATTATCCTATTCAATGCTCTTATGAGGAAACTCGCCACGGACTGGCAGCCGATGGCTCGCGGACCAACACCGGTCCACAGACCACCACTTTGAGAAGCACTGGTCTATGACACCTGAGTTGTTGAGCAAACTGTATTTTGAACCAGTTAGAAGTTTTCAGAGGTTAGCAATCTGATGTCTAAGTGCATCAGGATAGGGTGCTATATCTCAGCTAACTGAGGACTTATCTAAACAGTGCACAACAAGCTGGGGTGTAAATCTACCTCGCACTAGCTTGCCACACACTATGTCTATGTAGACCCTGCTGCAGCATACTTAAAGTATCTTAGAGCACTTTGATCTACCCCACCTTGAAACTGGAGTCAATTAAAGCATGTTAGGGAACTGTTTGTGCAAAGCAGTACTATCCACATGGACACAATGCACAGTGGGATAGAGTCACACCCCAACTTGCTGTGAATTAAGGGTTCATTTAGACAAACCCTGATTTTCTATGGCTCCAAGAAGTGGATCTTGCTGCTTCAGGTCTTCAACTCTTATGCTTTTATATTAAGTCAAGTTCATCTACCCTATTTCTTTTCAAGCATGAACGAGTGAGCTGCATTGTCACTATGTTATTTACCACACAGGTGTAAACAGCTGAGGAAGGATGTTTATAAAATTAACCTAAAAATCCAACTGGGTTGCATAAACTCTTCATTCAACAGCCCCAGCTCTGTGCATATAGGAGAACAAGCCACTTTGCTTTCTTTTTTTGGCCAGCCTGATATCACAAAGGGGATTCTTGCTCGACGACAACTATGTCAGATCAAATCCATTTAGCAGCATAGTCTGTCCTTTTCAAGAGCCAGCTCCTGTCAGCACTTTGCTACTGCTAGTGTTTATGAGCAGATAGTTGGGTCTTGTTCAAGTTCTCATTCACTGACTATGAGTGAAAGTCACCTAAGCTGAAGAGAGGCAACTGAGTGTGATTTTTCCATTTAAACAATGGCTTTGAAAAAAACTTTACTGAGACACATATTGTTATTGAAAGAAATTGCTCCAATGTTAATGATGACTGTTTTCCAAGGTACTGAACACAAGCGCTGTTCTTAGCCAGAGAAAATTGTTCATGGTTCATTTTAAACAACACAAGAAACATTAAAAATGTCTTTTAAGATTCTTCAGGAACATGTGAAAGATATGAGAAAAAAAATGTATGCTGTGCAGAGACATTTGTTAATGACACATAACAGCAACCATTCCATGAGGGAGAGACTGACATATACATTAACCAATGCAATTAAATTATCAAGGTTATTTCCTTGCCAGTGGATATTTCCTATGTCATTTGTGTTCACAAAAATAATCAGGATCCATAAATCATCTAAATTTATGGATATGTATTCTACCATCTATACATCCAGGCAGCAAAACCACATTACACCTAATATATACATGTACATGGACTGAATTAACTTGGTTCAAAAAATCATGTATCTTCCCAGCAGCCCATTAATTTTTATAAAAAATGGATACTGTTATAAAAGATGACATTTTAATCCAATGATGGCCTATCTGCATCATTTTCAAGTTGTTTTTTGGTTGACTGTGTCTTAATAAAAAAAACAATTTCATGTTGTCGGGACTCAATATTTCTTATGCATCCCAAGAATTTATTGTATATTCTATGTATACATATCTGTGGATATTTTAAAGTGCACCCCCATTCTCTTTTTTCATTAAAGGAGATGCTATAATACAGATATCATCTTCAATGTGCTTCCTTATGTTGAAGATATCATCTTCAATAACCTTCCTTATGTTGGCACAGCAACATACACTGATCGCCACAGACAAGAGAGAGATTCCCAGAGAGAATCCCAAATTTCCTTGCAAATTATAATTCGGTTACTGTTGAGGGCTGTGATAGCCATCCCAAGTATCCAAGCACTGGCAATCATTGGAATGCAGGATATGTATTACATTGCATTGGCCCAGCAGGTGTGATATTGTGCCTCACAAATGGCCAAAGATTGCTGCTGCAAGGATACTTAAAAAAAGGCCCATAATTTACTAGCTGATCATACAGTGCTATGTGTGGGATGTTTGGGGATGGGGGCAACTGCCTGACACAACTGCAGATCAATATATTCTCTGAAGCATGACATTTGATGGACTTTTTCCTTTTCAAAACTACAAGATAAAATTATGGAACAAATAACTCATCAGTTTACACTGGCAGATTTCATCTATGGCAACTGCTCTCACCAAGCACAGGTCAGCCTCATGACTGAGTATTCTGGGTGACTAGCACTAAAGACAAGCATGATCCAAAATCCACTAGAGTCAATAGAGAGAGAATTTGGATCAAGTGAGCAGAGCACATGGCTTCTTTCAGAGTCTGTTATTAATACCATTCCATCAATTGTCCTGTAGGGAGCATGCTCATGAAGTAGTTCTCCCTCCACTCTCAGTTGCCCCAGATATTAAGCCTATGGGCAAAAATGTTCAAGCTTGGGTAATTAAAGTGAAGCACCTTAAACACATGTTCTGAGTTTTTAAAGGTGCTGGTCTCCCACAACTCCCTTTGATGTCCATAGGAACTGCAGGCGCTCAGCATTTCTGAACATCAAGCCACTTACTTAAGTGTCTCAATATGGTTTTATGTGCCTTTGACACCCAAATCTAAAAATTTTGGCTATATTTTGTAGGGATAGGCAAATGCCCCATGTACATATATTTAAAGATGTTATTCGATAATACTGGGAACATATATTTTTGAACAAAACACAAAAGTAAGAGGTAAAATAGAAAGGATGGAGTTCAGGGAGAGAATGCAGCAACACTACAAGGCCAGGTAAAGAGAAAGCAAATTGAGATTTTGTTTATTTTCTAATTTTTATTGCTGTATGATGATTCTGAGTGTGGATCTAACGAGAAATGACTGCAATATAACTGAGGTACATAGGACTAACTAGCCACAAACTGGCTGGAGTGCTCTTCTGAGCCTTGGATATCCCTCTCTAAGCCTCCCTTCTGTCTCCTTACCCCGCTCGGGCTAGCACACCCCTGAAAATCTGGCAGTTGAGTATTTTCCAATTCATATTTGCAGCTCACCAGACAGGCCAGACATTTGTCCTATTTGGGAAACACCTTATTCTGTTTGCCCAAGCCCAATTATTTGTCATTTCTCCTTCTGTCCTGGGGTTGCAGAAGTCCTGAGTATATCTGAACCCCAGGGCCTGCTGCCCTGCAGTGCAAAATGATGCTGGTAAGCCAAAAGCCTGGCTTGAGGATACTTCTGCTGTCTCCAGGACACATAACGTTAGGAATTCCAAACACATCAGACTACTTACCAGCGAACACCAATGCCTGGACAGAATGGCTAGCTAGATAGAGATTTGTGCATACATATGTAATACACTAGTGGAGACACATCTTATGGTCCATATTCATCATTCATTGTTTGAGAGCTCCAAAAGTAACCAAGGGTCTCATGCTTCTGCTATAGGCTGTGACAAAGTTCTTCCTCTACCTTGGTGGGCCCTGCGCTTACTGGCAGATTTGCTTGCCTCACAGATTCATCCTGTAGGTAGAGAAACAGCCAAGAGACCTTCCCCTCTGGTAGAAGCCACAGTCCAGGTCAATTCCTCTTGTGTTTGATCAAGAGTTGGGAGGTTTAGAGGGAACCCGGGCCCGCCCTCTACTCCAGGTTCCAGCCCAGGGACCTGTGGACTGCAGCTGTGTAGAGTGCCTCCTGGTACAGTTGCAGTACAGTTGTGTGACAGCTACAACTCCCTACTTCCCCATGGCCTCCTCCCAACAACTTCTTTGTCCTCACCACTGGACCTTCCTCCTGATGTCTGATAATGTTTGTACTTCTTAGTCCTCCAGCAGTATGCCTGCTCACTCTCAGCTTCTTGCACACCTCTTGCTCCCAGTTCCGCGCACGCACTTCCTCTCCCCTGGCTCCCCTGGCCTGACTGGAGTGAGCCCTTTTATAGCATCAGAGGGCCTTAATTAGAGTCAGGTGCTTAACAGCCTCACCTGACTCTTAGCAGGTTAATTGGAGTCAGGTGTTCTCATTAGCCTGGAGCAGCCCCTGTTCTGGTCACTCAGAGAACAGAAAACTGCTTATCCAGTGGCCAGTATCTCTCTCTTCTACTACTCTGCTGTTACCAACTGGTCTGGGTCTATCACAAGGCATTATTGCACAATAGCAAATTGCCGAGGCGGGGAAGAAAGAGTAAAGAGGCCACTCTTGATGTTGTTTAACGCGGGAAGATTGTGTGTTCCAGTGTACCTCTGGCCAGCTACGCTTTGACACTAAAGACACCAAAGCATAAGAACACGTTTCATTTCCCAATGTTTTGTATCCTTTTCAAGACATCAGTAAAGATATGAATTGACTTTTCAGTCACTTTTGGGCTCACTTCACCGACGGAACAGTATTATGGAATAGGCTGCTGGCAACTATTTTAGTGTCTAGTCAAACCCGTTTAGGCTGAGACGGATTGTGGGGTTTTTTTGTTTTTGATTTCCCTCCTATACACATTTTTTCTGATTTCATGCTCCTGCTGTGATAGTTACGATAGAAAAGCAACAATACACACCAGCAGAGCTTCAATGTGACCATCACTTCAAATGTTGAACTCCACATGGGGGCACTTCATTTCACGTATAATTTTTTAATGTCAGGCTTATTAGACTGCAGTGCAATAATGCACACTCTCACACAAGAGTCTCTTATTAATAACAAGGCCACTAGTGGATTATAAGAATACCTTCCATGTGGTGATAACTGTGCTAATTAAGCAGACTGAAAAATCTGTCAAGTACACTGGAATATTATAGTGCTACTTAAATGTTCAATAATGAAAATAATAATAATAAACTGACTAAGTGAGCATCCTTAGAGAAACCACAGCCCCTCTTACATGCTTCTCTAAGGTGAGACAACACAGCCTCTGGCTTCTGCAGGACATGCTAATAGCTTTGTTAACAAGCAAATTTTTAAACTGACCATTTATGTGACCAAGTCTAGCTCTAACCAAGGCCCTAATCCAAAAATCTAACAGGTATGACATAAAATTGATCATGTTAATCTCTTTTAGCTGATGTTACCTGCTTCTTAAATACCTTTATGGCAGAGTGCTCTTGGGTAGTAGACAACTGCCTACACGCTTGTTGATTACATAGAACATTTTAATAGGGATTCCCCATTGGAAACGGAGAACTGGCTGCCTGTCCAAAGTTCCAGTGAACTCTGTTTTCCTTTCTATTGTTCAGATATTGCTTGGAAACACACCCATCAGCTGGCGTAGTCAACAGTACAATGCCCATATTTCAGCACTGGAACAGGTGAGAGACTTACTTCAGGAGATAAGTGCAGAATTAGTATTCGGTCTATCTACTGCTTTGCATTTCTGGATTCCAAAAGAGCAGATATTGTAGCATTATTCTCAGCCATAAAGGTGCAGTTTAATAGGTTTCTTCTCATACAGCTCTTTCCAATTTTGAAATGCCACGATTAAATAAATGACAGGGTTATAAGAATAGCATAGTAAATCCATTTCTACTGAATTTAAAGAAGAGTTTTTCAGAATCATATTGCCAACTTTATACACACGTCACTTCAAAGGTAGACCATCTACATCTACAATGTGAGCCAGAGGTGTGATTCCTATGCTTGTGTACACGTACTTGCACTAGCACTCCTCAAGCTAGCATGAGTATAAATAGCAGTGAAGCTGCACTAGCATGGTTAGTGGCAGTGGAGACATGGCTTAGCTGTGCTGTGTACAAATCTGCCTGAAAAGAGTGGGTATGTACTCAGTATGGCTAAGCCAGACCTGCACAGCGGCTATCTGTGCTACCACAGCTACACTGCCATTTGTACTCACGCTAGCTTGATGAAAATTAGTGCGAGTATGTGTACACGTAGCATATGAGCTGTTATAAATTGGCATAGTGCCATTAACTTCAGTGGAGCTACTCTGTACACCAGATGATTATCTGGCCCCATATGCATTTGTTTATAAATTTGATATTTTAAAAAATAATAATAAAACTGCTCCAAATGTTCCTTTAAAACCTTCAAATCAGTCCAAAAACCAAATTTGTATAAAAAATAAATTAAAACTGTGTAATATTGAGTCAACAGCTCTGCAGTGGTGCATGGCACTTTAAATACAAATTAGTGACAACAGGCCATAATCTGATCCCATGTACACCAATGTAAATTAGAAATAACTCTACTGAAGTTAATGTGACAGAGATTGAAGTCTGTCTCAGTGTTCCTACCCTGAAGAAATTATAATCCAAATCCCTCCCAAGGACAAGGTGTTCTGCCATAATATTCAATATTTGAAGAGTGAAAGAGCTATCCCAGTTTTATGGTTGATTTAACTGAGAGATTCATCCTATACATATATGCAGAACTAGTTAAAAGCCAACTCCCATTCTCAAGCATCTTCGCAAAAGTCATCACATGAAATCTAAAGAGTTTTGTAGTAGAGGCATGTTACTTACTACTTTACCAATAGCAGATTTGGTGGTTGGGGTTTCTCCCTTACTCTAGGGAAGAGAGAAGGTATTAAAAGCTTTAGCACACTCTGCTCCAGAACCTGGAGCCCCATGTACACTTTTATAATCTTTTAAAAATCTTTTTTAATTTGTCACTAAGTGTAAGTGTAACTTTGTCAGATGGAAAAGGCAATTGGAACAGATGTCAATTTACCTAAAACCATTTATACCAGCTGAGGATCTGTCCCACTACCTGACTTTAGGTCGAACACACATCAGCATGCTGAATGGATCAGGGGCTGCAGTCTACGAAGGTAGCAAAGAAGTTCCTAGTTCCCAAAGGAGAATTTTAGTAGAGGCACTGCAATACGTACTTTTCTATACTTATTTAACAGGACAGCTGTAAACTGACCAAAGAGCAATGAAAATAAAGACTGTACGCTCAGTCCTTACAAGGACATGGAAACATTACTTTCTATAGAAAAAGGAGAAAAAAGTTATGGTAGAATATAAAGGACTTCTCTAGTTCCCTCTCTCTCTACTTCTTTCAAAACAAGACCCTGACAAGGTTTTATAAACCCCCAAATGTCTCTGTTAGGTTGGGCTAATGAATCATAGCAAATGCAAAAAATGTCGGCAGCAGTATGCCAACCTCTGTTACAATTTGTTCTCCTGCCATAAATTTAAAAAATATAGTGGAAAGATAGATTTTAAAATCACTCCTAAGTTTGGAAAGCAAAATTCCACTCTTCCTGGGTCTATGTATACCAAACCATTGGGACAAATGGAATCGCCTGACTAACAGTACAAAATGGCCACATTACATCTCAAAGTAGGTTGTACTTAGAAAATCTGCATCTCAACCAACTCACTGAGATCATTTAACAAGCTCTCTGATGCAGAACGGATGGGAAAATTGATATTAACTGAGGGAAATAATTGGAAGAAATATCATTCTAGGTGAACGCATAGCAGGAACTATAGAATGCCTTTCGTTGGTAAGTTATTATCCCCCTGGTTGCAGTTTTTTATTTATGCTCAGCTTGAACTTCTCTGAGTTTCTATAATGCCAACATTGCCATGAATATGGTTCTTTTGTTGCAGCCTGAGAGGCAAGATTGCATTTCACCAATATTTCTGTCAATAGCAGCTAATATATTAAAGCTGATCTGCATCATTTGTGCAAGTATTCGTTTTGAATGATTTTTGTAAAATCTGTTTCTTTTCGCCACAAAACCCAAAGAAAAGCAAAATGTGGTTTCAATAAAGTGATGCCGTAAAAATAAAATTCTCTTTCTTTTTGAATCAGTTTACTAGGTAACTAATACCATAGTTCATTAAAACAGAACATATTTTTAAAATCCCATTTACTTTTCTCTGCTTTGTTTCATTTCACTCCTCTGTGACAAGGAAGCAAAAATAGTCATTTTTATTTTGTGTTTTTCTGCCACAGACACAATGTTGTTGTATGTGAGCTTCCATCACCAAATGGGAGTGTTTAACTGCACTGAACTGCCAACCAAAATGCCGGTTTTAACTGAATATTTCTATTAATGATTATTATTTATACAGCAGTAGAGCCTAGGAGCCCCAATCACAGACCAGAACCTCATTATGCTAGGTGCTGTATGAACAGAACAAAATGACAGTTTCTCAAAGCTGCAAAAAGCTTACACTTGGGTCTGATTCTCTTTTACACTAGGGGATCTGTCTACACAGAAGCTGGGAGCATGGATCCCAGCATGCATAGACAGACACACATTAGCTCCGCTTGAGGTAGCCTGCTAAAATTAACAATGTGGCTATGGCAGCACGAACAGCAACTTGAGGAGGGCGTCGGACGGGATTGTAATCGGATGGTTATGCTGAGCCATCATGGCCACACAGCTATTTTTAGCATGCTAGTTTGAGGAGAGCTAACACATCAGTCTACTTGCCTTAGGAAGCACCTTCCCAGCTGCAGTGTAAACATATCCTATGGCTCCTTTATACTGCTCTAGCAGTAAAAAAAAAACGGTCTTAAAGTGTAGGTAAATGTGACTTGTTCCAGAGCAATGTAGAACGGCCTTAGTCTAAAGAAAATCAGGTCTATTAGTTTTAAAGATTTTTTTTAATCAAAGCTTAAATTTCAGCCTGTGATGGTATCTTAAGAATTCTCTCCTGGATAGAGAATGATCTAGTGATTGAACTGGGGGATTGGGAATCAGGAAACCTGGGGGAAAGAGAGAGAATCAACCCCAGGATTGGAGAGTGGAGGCAGGAGTTCTGTGGTGACTTCTAAGACTCTAAGGGTATGTCTACACCAGGGCCGGCGCCAGGCACTAGCTTAGCAAGCAGGTGCTTGGGGCAGCCACTCCGGAGTGGGATGGCACGTTCAGGTATTCGGTGGCAACTCGGAAGGAAGGACCTCCCGCTGAATTGCCGCAGATCACGATCGCTGGATTTGGTTTTCTTTTGTTTTTTTGGCTGCTTGGGGTGGCAAAACCCCTGGAGCCGGCCCTGGTCTACACTACCCACTGGATCAGTGGGCAGCGATCGATCCAGCAGGGATCGATTTATCATGTCTAGTCTAGATGTGATAATCGACCCCCAAGACTTCTCCCTGCGATTCCTGTACTCCAGCGCCATGAGAGGCACAAGCAGAGTTGACGAGGGAGCAGCAGCAGTCGACTCACCGCGGTGAAGACACCACGGTAAGTTGATCTAAGTACGTCGACTTTGGCTATGTTATTCATGTAGCTGAAGTTGTGTAACTTACATCGACCCCATCCCCCACCAGTGTAGACCAGCGCTAACACCCCAACTGATATTACTTTGCAGGGAAGTAGTGAGGTTTACTTAATCCATGTTTGTAATGCATTTTCTGGTCCTTGGATGGAATGCAAATTATGATGTTAAATCCAAGACAATAAATGACACCACAGAAGCAAAGTAAACCATCAGAAAACCCAAACCATATGCCACGATGACAGAAACAGAAGATGAACCACTAAAAATACAGAGGAAAAGCATTTAAAAAATAACAAACAGAGAGGGAAAAAGCGATGGAAAAATCCCTAGCCCAAACATCATAATAGGACCCCATCCAAATGTTAGATCATGAAACCTCTGAAAAAGGACTATTTTTACTTGCTCTAAGCTCTTTTTACCCACTTCTTATTAACAACATTCCAGCAAACAGATAAACTGTTTAGTCCATTGTATCAGATAAGCTTCACTACCAGTTAAATCAACCTACACACTCCTTACAAAGTCATATAGTGGATGCTGCTAGAAGCAAGAGGGAAATGGTGCTGAAAGTACAGTAGGGTCCCTGTCATCCCAGAGCTCTCTCTGAATGTGAAGCAGTGTAGGCTGCCAACACTTACATGCATCCCAGACAGGGAAAGAACCTCTAGGTGCTAATGTAATCCAAATAATTAATAAATTATAATGTCAAAGGCCACATTTTTCCTGTAGGGTGGGGACCTGCTTCATGGGTTCAGCCTACGGCCTTTTTTTAAGTTAAATGGGAGCTAAGTGGGGACTGAGATACACTTTATCTTTCTTTGCTTTCCCACACCCACTATTGGGTAGTTTCTCAGATCTTCTAGTTGCTTCTATTGTGTTCATAGACAATGGACCTTTGAGAGAACAGAGCAGTCTAGGTTAAGGTTAGGGACTGAAACAGTTATTGTGTGTATGGCACAGTCTGATCTCTAGGATAGGAAACAATTTTTAGTCATTATTTTTGAAAAATGTTTTTGTAAACACATTTATGTTGACTGATGGAGATGAGACACAACTTTGTTAAAAGCACTGTAGAAACAACGTTGGCAGAAACTATTTCTATAAATTATGTTTAACCACCATTTCCTACCCTCCGAGGGAGTCAACAGATACAAGGGGTTCCATCACGGTGAATTGCAGAGTAAAAGCTGTGCTTACTCTAAGCCAGGAGTGAGCAAACTTTTCGTCCTGATGGCCACATCTGGGTATGGAAATTGTATGGTGGGCCATGAATGCTCACGAAATTGGGGTTTGCGGGGCAGGAGGGCCCCAGCTGGGGATGTGGGCTCTGGGGTGGGGCTGGGGATGAATGAGGATACTGGACTGGCTCGGACTGAGAGGTTTGGAGGGCAGGAGGGGGATCAGAGCTGGGGCAGGGGCTTGGGGTATGAGAGGGGGCAGGCTCCAGGCATTGCTTACCTCAAGCAGCTCCCAGAAACAGTGGCATGTCCTCCTTCCGGCTCCTATGAAGAAGTGCAGTCAGATGGCTCTGCACACTGCCCCTGTCCGCAGGTGCCACCCTTGCAGCTCCCACTGGCTGCGGTTCCAAACCAATGGGAGCTGTGAGGGCGGCACTTGGGGTGGGGGCAGTGTGCAGAGCCCCCTGGCTGTCCCTACGCATAGGAGGGAGGATGTGCCGCTGTTTCTGGGAGCCATGCAGAGTGGGGCAAGACCCCGACCCCGCTCCCCAGCTGGAGCGTCAGAGCGAGAGAAGCCCCAGACCCCGCTTCCCAGTAGGAGCTCGAAAGCTAGATTAAAATGTGGTCCCCAGGGCATAGTTTCCCCACCTCTGCTCTAAGATATAACCAGAAATGAACATATGCCACAAAGTTCAGAGCCAAACTTCTTTAAACTTTGAAGGTGTTTGGATCCAGAGTTTTTGTTCAGTCCTATTTGTACATAAGTTTCAACATAATAACTTCCCCACAATTCTTCCACTTTTTCCTCTGGCACTGAAAATGAAACATACTGGAATGTTGATCGCGGAGGTGCAAGCATCACCCAATATTGCACTTCAGAGAGCTACGTTCTTGCCCATGACTATGCAGGTGCATAAGGAGGGCCAATGCACAATGCATGATCAGAGCTATGCAGTATGTTGAATATAAACAGTAACTAACCATAATGCATAAAAGTTCAGCAGCTTGGTATGTTACTGCACAGTACATACAGCATGAATACAAGGGCCAAGGCTTTAGGGATAAGGGCTGCAGCTAGCTCAAAAACTGGCTTGCACATATGATATCAGAGGCAAACACAAGAAAAAAATAAACAATAGCAGAAAGCACATTACTCTGGAGGAAAGCAACGGTCACAACACCCTGTGCAGGCATTTGGGTGTATTGCCAGAATTTGGCCCACAGAATCAATTTCAAATACTGCTGACCTGCAGTTGAGCCTCAATTGTGACTCAGGAGAGTCATTTATAAATAGAAATAAAGTTTTGTAGATAACATAAGTCTATTGTCACCAACGGCCAGTTTATACAATATATATTTATTTAGGTTATTCAATACCAAGGCAGCTAGTACCAGGCCAAAAATCTGAACAGATTGCTTGCCATACTCAAGACCGACAGCAGATAACTGGACTGAAGGAAATGCAATCAATCTTGATTTCAACACTATTGTACTGGATAACAGCCACAGCTGTTTTGGATGTGACAGAATGTATGAAAGCACATGACATCACCTGCTGTAAATAGAGGTGGGCCTAAATCAGAACTTCAAATATGACCCCATTTCCACCTTCTCAATATCAGGGGGCAGAGTTCTGAATTTAAACTCTCTCCTACGGTTGTGGTTCCAGGTCAGACTCAAAACTAGATGTAGCTATTTTCCAGATCTTGTTTAAAGGAGACATGAGAATGGAAATTTCACAAGCACAGCTAATCTCACAAGACTTTTGCCATTTTTAGCTGAAAACTTAATATGGCAAAAGATTTCTGCAATGTCAAATCTGAACCAAGAGACACGTTCTGGTTCAGCGATGGACCTGAATTTCAAACCTTATCCCAAGTCTAATCTGAATAATACAAACATCTCGTTAACCCAGGTGTGGGGGGGAGGGGAAGGGTAGAGAAAAGAAACCTGTTTCTTGCAGCTTGGAGACTTGGACACATTGATTTTTATCTACTTTTACATCAGTATAAACCTGGAGCAACTCCATTTACATCAATTAATTACACCAAGATAAAAAAAGAGGCAGAGTCAGGCCATCAGGACTCACTGCCAAATTTAATGGCATGATTTAAAAGAGAAAGAGAGAGAGAGACAAACTCTTACCATTAAGGTTCTATTCATCCAGAGGGTGCTTAGATATAATAATAGGTCCTCTAGAAAATCTTAAAGCTCCTAACATGGGGATTAAATGGTACGTAGCATACAAAAATGATGGCTGTGATCTCTCATAGTGAATATTACCTACTTCTTAAACACCATTCTGGTTGTGTTGTCTCCTGTGCCAAAGCTACTTGCAGTGCTCCTGGGTAGTACATACCTGTTTACAAACATTTGGATTACCTAGACAATTTTAATGGGGTTTCTCATCGGAAATGAGAATCCATTGTCTGTTCAAAATGTCAACGAACTCTGGGTCTTCCATTCTCCAACTCTTCAAGTATTGCTTTGGAACACACATGAATTTGTTGGTATCATCGACCACGTCTACACTACACGATAATATCGAATTAGCTAAAATCGGTTTAATAAAACTGATATTATAAATTCGATTTCACGCGGCCACACTAGGCACAGTAAAATTGGGTTGTGTGTCCATGGTCGAGGCTAGCATCGATTTCTGAAGCGTTGCTATGTGGTAGCTATTCCGTAGCAATCCCATAGTCCCGCAGTCCCCCGCCCCTGGAATTCTGGTTGAATTCATTGTCGCGGGTGGTCGGGTAATGTTGTCAGTCATTCCTTCCTCCGGGAAAACAAGAGCTGACAATCTTTCGCGCCATTTTTCCCTGGATTCCTGGCAGATGCCAATACGCACGGCAAACTCATGGAGCGCTGTTCAGCTTTTTTTTTTCCGGCATCGTATGTGTACTGGATGCCGCGGACAGAGGCCGATACTCAGCGCTACACAGCAGCATCATTTGGCTTTGCATGATAGCAGAGATGGTTACAGTCATTCTGTACAGTCTACTGCCGGAGTAAACTGGCAATGAGATGACGGTTATCTCCTCTCTGTACTGTCACACTGCTATCATGAGTGCCTCTGGCTGAGATCGGCCGGGGCACAAAGCAAAATTGGGAATGACTCCCAAGTCAATCCCTCTTTATGGTTTCTAAAAATAGAGTCAGTCCTGCCCAGAATAAGGGGCAAGTGTATAGAGGACCAGTGTATCAAGAGCACAGCTGCTCCCGTGTCAGTATTCATAGAGGGGGTCGCTGCAAACAACCCACCCGTTGCTTCCCCTCCCCAACCTCTCTGGGCTACACGGGCAGTGTCCCACCCACATTGTGTCATGAAGTTATAAAGAATGCAGAAACAAGAAACAGAGACTGTTAGTGATAAAAATGAGGGGAGGCAGCCCCCGGGGCTATGACAGTCCAGGCAGGACAATAAGCGGTGCGGGGAGAGGAGCCAGCATGCTGCTGCTATGACAGCCAGGCAGTACAGAATCTTTTCCTTACACCAGAAGGAAGGGGCTGATTGAAGCTCAGCCCCCAGTGCTATGATGACGACGGTTACTAGCCGTTCTGTCCTATCACGTGAGGACGCAGGATACATCCTGTTTTTACCCAGCGCCCCCATATCAGTAAAAAGCATGGAGCACTCAGGGTTCATTGAGGACAGTTACCAGTCCTACTGCACTGTCTGCCACCAGAGAGGGGAGAGAGCGAATACTGCCTCACTGCTGCAGCATCACGTCTACCAGCAGCATCAGTACACATAGGGTGACCATTGAAAGAAGTCAAGAAATGATTCTTTCCCTTTTCTTCACGTGGTGGGTGAGGGGAAGAGAAACTGAGGAGCTATTCCCTGAACCACGCCAACACTGTGTTTGAACTACAGACACTGGGAGCTCACCAAGAATGCAAATACTTTTCAGAGACTGCTGTGGACTGTGGGATAGCTGAGTCCTCAGTACCGCCTCCCTCCCTCCATGAGCGTCCATCTTGATCTGGCTCCCGTTCCGCTTGTCACGCAGCACTGTGTAGCCTGGAGATTTTTCTCAACACTTTGGCATTCATGTTCTGTAAACGGAGCTTTGATAGAACAGATTTGTCTCCTCATACAGGCAATCAGATCCAATCTCCGTACGGTCCAATGCTGCAGCTCTTTTTGGATTTGGGACTGCATCGCCACCCGGCTGACAGAGCTCCACGCTGGGCAAACAGGAAATGAAATTCAAAAGTTCGTTGGCTTTTCCTGTTTACTGCCCGCGTGCATCGCAGTTCAGATTGCTGTCCAGAGTGGTCAGTGGTGCACTGTGGATACCGCCCGGCAGGCCACTAATATCAATTTCCGTCCACACTAACCCTAATCTGCATCTGTTATATCGATTTTAACCGCTACTCTCCGTCTGGGAGGAGTACAGAAATCGATATAAAGTGCTCTTTATATCGATATAAAGAGCATTGTAGTGTGGACAGGTACAGCGTTAAATCGATTTAACGCTGTTTAAATCGATTTAAACGCGTAGTGTAGACCAGGCCATCAGCAGCAAAGTGATGCATGCTGTAGCTCCAGCACAGAGTATGGGCTTACTTCAGGAGATAACACTTGCAGTATTATTATTGAGCCCATCTATGTTTGCGTTTTTCGATTCTGACAAGCAGTACTGTTGCAGCATTCTCTGAAATTAAGAGGGAATTTAATAGGCTTCCTCCCACAACGATTTTTTCTAATTCTGATATGAAAAATTAAATAAATAAGATTGTAGTTGTTGCATAGTAAATTTATTTTACTTGATTAAAAGAGAAGGCTTTCATTTTGGACAGTGTGGCAATATTAGAGCACAGAACCTGAGGTAACCATCAGCAACTCTTGGCATAAGCAAATGAGTAAAAGGAACCATTTGTTTTTCTATTTAATGTGTAATTTTCAAAAAGGAGTTTACACCAGATGTGACATTAGTGCAGATCTGAATGAAGTATGGTGTTCATGGTTGTGGTGTAGTGTGGTGGGAGGAAAACAGACATTGGGGGACAATTTTTTTTTGTAATATGGAGCATTTATAATTTTCCTCTGAAAAAGCCACTGAATATTTACATGTAAAAAGAGCCAAGAAAATCCAATTCTTCTTCGAAGTTACTGTGCTAAATATGGGGATTAAATGAAATAATTCAAGTGTGCACAGAGATATTTTAGTTATAAGAAAATAAGAATGCTCATACTGGGTTAGACCAATGCATCATCTAACACAATATCGTGTCTTCCAACAATGGGCAATGCCAGGTGTTTCAGAGGGAATGAACAGAACCGTGCAATTATTGAGTGATCCATCCTGTTGTCTACTCCCAGCTTCTGGCAGTCAGGGGCTAAAGACACCCAGAGTATGGGGTTGCACCCCCGACCATCTTAGGTAATAGCCAATGATGGACCTAATCTCCATGCACTTACCTAATTCTTTTTTAACTAAGTTATAGTTTTGGCCTTCACAACATCCTCTGGCAATGAGTTCCACAGGTTGACTGTGCAATGTGTGGAGAAATACTTCCTCTTCCTCCTTTTAAACCTGCTGCTTAGTAATTTCATTGTGCGACCCTTGGTTCCTATGTTGTATGTTATTATTCACTTTCTCCACACCATTCTCGATATTAGACATATTTTGTATGTACAGTTGAGATTATGTTTTCCAATGTACATGACTTTGCATTTATCAACACTGAATTTCATCTGCCATTTTGTTGACCAGTCATCCAGTTTTACAGATCCCTTTGTAACTTTTCGCAGTCAGCTTTGGACTTAACTGTCCTGAGTAATTCTGAATCACCTGCTAACTTTGCCATCTCACTGTTTACTCCTTTTTCCAGATCATTTATGAATATGTTGAATAGCACTGGTCCCAGTAGAGATCCCTGGAGGACTCCACTATTTCCATCCCTCCATTCTGAAAACTGACCATTTATTCCTACCCTTTGTTTCCTGTCTTTTAAGCAGTTACTGATCCAGAAGAGGGCCTTCCCTCCTATCTCATGACTGCTTATTTTTGCTTAAGAGCCTTTGGTAAGGGACCTTGTCAAAGGCTTTTTGAAAGTCCAAGTACACTATATCCATGGGATCACTCTTGTGCACGTTTGTTGATCCACCTCAAAGAATTCCAATAGATCGGCAAAGCATGATTTCCCTTTACAAAAGCTGTGTTGACTCTTCTCCAACAAATTGTATTCATCTATGTATCTGATAATTCTGTTCTTTACTGTAGTTTCAATAAATTTGCCTGTTACTTAAGTTAGGCTTACCAGCCTCTGACTGCCAGGATCAACTCTGGAGCCTTTTATAATTGAGTTTCATATTTGAGTTCCTTCAGAACTCTTGAATGAATACCACCTAGTCCTTGTGCCTTATTATTGTTTAATTTATCATTTTGTTCCAAAACCCCCTCTACTGACTGCTCAATCTGCGACAGTTCCTCAGATCTGTCACCTAAAAAGAATAGCTCAGGTATGGGAATGTCCCTCACATCCTCTGCAGTGAAAACCGATGCAAAGAATTCTCTGAACTGGCCTCATCTTCCTTGAGTGCTCTTTTAGCACCTCAATTGTCCAGTGGCCCCACTGATTATTTGGCAGGCTTCCTGCTTCTGATGTACTTACAAAATTTTGCCATTAGTTTTTGCCTCTCTTGCAAGTTGCTCTTCAAATTCTTTTTTAGCTTGCCTAATTATACTCTTTACGTTTGACTTGCCAGAGTTTATGGTTCTTTCTATTTATCCTCAGTAGGATTTAACTTCCAGTTTTTAAAAGGATGCCTTTTGGCCTCTAGACCCACACATCCAGGCTTTGGCCATGTCTTGCCACTTCTTATTACACATCTTTAAGAGCTTCTGTCCACAAGGTTAGGACTTCTGCACATACCCTCATCTTGTGTCTTGACTATAACAATTTCCTCCTTTCTGACCTCAGCTCCTGGACCCTTGCTCCCCTCAAGTCCATTAATAATGTTAACGATAAGACTGTCTTCTTGGTTCATCATTCTGGCAATGTCATCCCTCTCCACTGCCTATCACGTCAGCTCTGCATCAAACCCAGAGACTTATCATCATTACCTTTAAGGCCCTTCACAGCCTAGCTTTGCCTGTTTTCACTCCACCACTGTTTTCACCCTTTACTTCCAATTAGTCATCTTCTTCCACAAACACCTCTACACCTATATTGCCCCGATAAAATCCATACAACCACTGTAATATTATCTGTCAAGTCCTTTCTTGACTCACCTTTGCCATGATGTCCTAAAAACCCTGCCTATCATGGCTAGGCAGAAGACAAGCTGTCACAGTCTCTCTTTAATCCCTTCCTACTGGTAACTCCTACATTCCTCCTGTTCCCCTCACCCACTCTCTACTTCTTTTAAAAGTTATACAGAAAAACAACAAAAGGTGTGATTAATGGAAGTGCCAATTATTACCATGTCCTTTTGCTTGAATATTTTTCCCTGCCCCCAACCATTCATCTGTTGGTGTCTTTTATTTAGACTATAAACTCTCCAGGGATGGCACTGTCTCTTTATGGATATTTGTACAGCAAATATATTTTGCCTTCAACTTTAAATATTTTTGTGCAAGAATTTCATTACTTTTTTTAAAAAGAAAATACTCAACATGGAACTGAAGAGCAAAATAGGATTGAGGAGACAATCTTCCCCTTTCTCCTGACTACCTGAGGTCTACAAGAGTACCTCACCAATATATATTTCCTAAGATCCTTTGGAGTAAAGTCCGTCTTCTGTCCACCAAAGAACAGCTCTACCTGGGTAAATGCACCCACTCCCAGAAAGGTTAGAAGCTTATCTGAGACAACCACCATCTCCAAAATGCCTGTGAGCTTTAGAAGTGGTGCCAACCATGAGCAGAGGGGTCCAGGTAGAGACAGCAGTGCTTAAGAGAAGCTTAGGAATGTTGAAATAGAAGGAAATGGGGAAATACTATTGCTCCCTTGCTTTCTCCTCCTGACAAGCTACTTATAGTTCTCACATCAAATGAGCATCCATCTGCTGCAAACCACAGAGCAGCATTAGAAGACCTGGAGGTCTGTGGGGAGAAAGAAAGCATTTTTTCTGAGTTTTGCAGAAGGGGCAAACACCATCAGCCTTGTTGGTCTCCTCACAAGACATCAGAAGAACAAATTACACTGCTCTACACCCAAAATGCTTCAGAAATAAATGTAGTCAAACTTTACCAATTCTGGGTCACTGAGAACGAAAATGATGCTTAAAATTGTTGACTGACTCTAATCTAGCTGTTGGGCTCCAGACTACAGCAGTGGAATCTCCTGGCAGGTGATGTTAGGGTTTTCATGTTCCGTGACTGTCAAAAGGTTCTTGTCCCCATTCTTCTTCATGGAAGGTGATCTTGTAGTCTGCAACAACATCGATGGTGTGATGGCAGCCCTCAAACATCGTCACGATCCAGATGAGTGGAGACTGTTCATTGATTCATCGAAGAAGAGTCTTAAAGCTGTTTTGCGCATAATGGCAATTTTTGCCATCATTCCAGTTGGTCATGAAGTCCATATGAAGGAACCTAATGACAACATGAAACAACTTTTGAGGTGCATAAACTATGACCAACATCAGTGGCAGCTTTGTGGCGATTTGAAGGTTGTTGCTCTCTTGCTTGCTGCAGACTGGATACACAAAGTACTCTGTTTCTCTGCGAATGGGATAGTCGTGCAAGAGATTCCCACTACATCAAGAAAGATTGGCCACTCGCAGTCATTGGAGCCTGGAGGAAAGTGTTCAGCATCCACCGCTTGTTGAATCAAGGAAGATTTTGTATCACCCTTACACATCAAAGCTGGGTCTGATGAAGAACTTTGTCAAGGCCATTGACAAAACACAAGCAGCTTTCAAGTACCTCCGTGAAAATTTCCAAGGTAACGGAAGCTAAGATAAGGAAGGTGTCTTTGTTGGTCCTTCAGATTCGTGAACTTCTTCGAGATATGCATTGACCATGCACTGCGTGGCAAGGAAAAGACGGCATGGAAAGCCTTCCAGTTAGTGGCAATAAATTTTCTCGCAAACAACAAGGCAGACAACTACAGGTTGTTGTGGAAAACCTCCCAAGGCATACAAAAGCCTTGGTTGCACATGTCACTAAAGATACATTTTTGCACTCTCATCTAGATTTTTTTTCACCGAACTGCGGAGCAGTGAGCGATGAGCACGGCGAGGTGATTTCACCAGGACATTGCAACAATGCTGAAACGCTATCAGGCAAATGGAGCCCATCATGCTGCAGACTATTGCTGGACAGTGACAAGAGATGTTCCATTTAATGAATACAAGAGACAAGCCAAGAAGCGCCGAGTAGATGCTGAATAGGACTAAACTATGTACATAATATTTTTTGCCTTTGTTTCATAATAAATTTTATTTATATAACCCTTTTGCTGATTTTTTAAAGTGTTACATAAACAGGACAGGTGAAATATTATCATGTAAAGCATCCATAAACACATGAAAAGACCTAGGTTTACAATTTATGATTAAAACTCTACTATCTCAACAATATACATGGAAGTATAATGAAAAAATTAATATCTTAGAAACGGTAGCCAATCAGTTGTTTTAATTGTCATATTTGAATTCAGCACATCAAATACATAATAAATACCACATTTTATCTCTGAAGCAGATGACTTCTCAAAAATTGTAGACCAGTGTTATTTTTTTCCATTGATAAAAAAAAAGTTAGCCAGAGGTCTCCAGCAAAAGAACGGAGTGATTTTCCTCCCCAGAGAATACTACTTTTGGGGCACTGGAACTGCTCAGGAATTTGAGTTTAATTCAGTGAATATTTTTGACCCCGTATTAAAGAAGAGAATCTTTTCAAAGTTCACTTCACTGTGAGTAAGCAAAATAAAGAGAAATTAAATACACATAGCTAGAGCCGCTGATAAGCACTAAAGACTTTAGCCCTGGTAAGCAGTCTTAGGCTTGGTCTACACTAGCGTTTAAAACCGATTTAGCAGCGATAAACTGATTTAACACTGCACCGTCCACACAACGAGACCCTTTATATGATATAAAGGCCTCTTTAAACTGGTTTCTGTACTCCTCCCCAACGAGAGGAGTAGCGCTGAAATCGGTATACCATATCGGATTAGGGTTAATGTGGCCGCAAATCGATGGTATTGGCCTCCAGGCAGTATCCCAAAGTGCACATTGTGACTGCTCTGGACAGCAATCCGAACTCGGATGCACTGGCCAGGTAAACAGGAAAAGCACGCGAACTTTGAATTTCATTTCCTGTTTGCCCAGCGTGGAGCTCTGATCAGCCACGGTGGCGATGCAGTCCAAATCCAAAAAGAGCTCCAGCATGGCCGTACGGGAGATACTAGATCTGATCGCTGATGGGGAGACAAATCTGTTCTATCACAGCTCCGTTACAGAGACGAAATGAGAAAGCATTTGAAAAAATTCCAGGCTATGATAGACAGAGGCCACAGCACAGTGCTGTGTGACAAGCGTAACGGAAAGCCAAAGAATCAAATGGACGCTCATGCAGGAAGGGAGGTGTACTGAGACTCCAGCTATCCCACAGTCCCCGCAGTCTCTGAAAAGCATTTGCATTCTTGGCTGAGCTCCCAACGCCTGTAGGGTCAAACACATTGTCCGGATGCTTCAAGGTATATCTCATCAATTTACCCTCCCTGCCCCACCACATAAAAGAGAAAGGGAAAAAGTCATTTTCTTGACTTTTTTATCTGGTCACCCATGTCTACTGCTATGCTGTGATTAGACGCGGGTGCTGCAGCAATGAATAGCAGCATCCTTCTTCCCCTCCCCCTCCCCGCTGGCAGACAGTACAATATGACTGCCTATCATCATTCTCACACCTGTAGGCTACGCGGCCTCTAAGTGAGTCAGCCGGGTGTGCCAGGTAAATAGGATGCTCACCGGTCATTCCGGTAAGATGTGACATAACGGGGTATACCGTCTCATACATTAGCAAACCTGGGGCCTAGAGCCTCCATCACCCCCTCCACCGCCTTCATTTCTAAAGAAAAGATTCTTGTAGCTGCCTGGAACTACATGGCAGCAGGATGCTGGGGGGCTCCTCTCCCCCCCACCGTTTAGTCCTGCCTGGACTATCATAGCAGCTGCGAGGCTGACCTCCCCTCATTTTATCTTCACTAAAAAGAGTCAGTGTTTCGTATTCTGCTTCTTATTACTATCATCACACACAGAATGGGGGACACATGCCACAGGTAGTCTTCAGAAAGGTTGAGAAGAGAAGCCGAATCAACGGTGGGTTGTGCAGGGGCATCCCTGTGAATGGCATGCAGATCATCATTCTTGCAGGCTCTGACACAGAGCGGCCTGTGCTTCTTCGTTTCTCTGATACAACTGCGTTCTCTCAAGTACTTGCCCCATATTCTAGCAGGACTGACTCATATTTTAGATAAACATAAGGAGGGATCTGGACTCTAGCAGAATTCATTCCATTTTTGTTTTTGTGCCCCCGCGGCCACTACCTCAGCAAAGGCAGCCAGAAGACCATGACAGCAGCAGACGTACAGAACGAGCTGATAACCGTCATCTTCCATCGCCAATTTACAATGGCACAACAGACGGTACAGACGACTGGTAACATCTCTGCTACCGTTGCAATGGCAAATGAATCGGCTGTGATAGCACTGCAGATACGCCGTCTGTCAGTGGCATCCAGTACATCATACAGTGACAGTGACAAAAGGCAAAAAAACGGGTCCATGGTTGCCATGCTATGGCATCTGCCAGGTCAACCCGGGAATAAAGGGCACGAAATATTGTCTTGCCATTGCTTTCACGCAGGGAGAATCGAACAGAATGAATTTACAACAGATATCACCCGCGACAACTGTTTTGCACCATTTCATGCATTGGGATCTCAACCCGAATTTCCAATGGTGCGGGGAAGACTGTTCGGGAACTATGCGATAACTACGGGATAGCTACCCACCAGTGCAATGCTCCAGAAATCGACGCTACGCCTCGGTACATGGACGCATACCGCCGAATTAATGTGCTTAGTGTGGCCGCGTGCACTCGACTTTATACAATCTGTTTTACAAAACTGGTTTATGTAAAATCGGAATAATCCTGTAGTGTAGACATACCCAGAGTCTCAGAAGAAAATCTCTGATGCACATATCTGCTCTCTTAACACAGAAAAATCTGCTAGACCACCTTGGCCCCAAGCCTAATCTACTAATCTGAACCTAATAAGAGTTTTTTTTGGTGGTTTTTAGAGTGTGGGTGCCAGTGTTGGGTTTATAACAGAAATACAGTTGCAAACTTAACCATGGGGTCGTTACTAAAACAAAAATAATGCACTTCACAGCTAAAGTTTGAGAAAACATAATCAGTTAATGTACGATTTCTACAATTCAGTTAGAGATCTAAGCTATTGAGCAGGTCACTTTTTAGTCAAATTTTTAGGAGGACCAAAACATAATTAGGTAAAATTTTGAAGAGCATAGAAGTGACTTAGGAGCGCAAGTCTCATTTTCAAATGTGACAGACACTTAAAAGCCTAAGTCTCTCTCACCAACAGAAGTTGGTCCAATAAAAGATATCACCTCACCCACCTTGTCTCTTTAAGTCTAGGCAGGACTTAGTGATTTTTGAAAATGTTACTTGGCACCAACATTCATGAATTTGTCTTGGGAAAGCAGACATAACAACAGAGCTTGCCGAAAAAATCCAATTTTATTTCTGTGAACAGAAAATTGAATGCAACTACTTCACTAGCAGTTTTGCATAGAAAATTTCAATTTTTCAAAGAAAAAAAATTAAATTAAAATTTCATTTTGAATTATTCTCATGGAACAAATCTGAAAGGTTGCGGAAATCTATTTGTTTTAGCAAAACATTTTGATTTCAGAAAAACAGCATTTTCTTACAAGAGGTTTAAATAGCTATAATGAACAACCACCTCTGGAGTGATATTGTAATGATTAGAGTAGCAAATGCTACTATTGAGATTGAAAAGTAACTTTCATTATTAATTACAGATCATTGATACTTACAGACCCCAATTTGTGCTTAAAGTTAAACACATGCTTAAATGCTTGGCTGAAATGAAGCCATGGTATGGGAGGAGTAAAATAAATAATTACGTAACATAATAATGTTAATTAAATGCAGCCACATTGGTATCATTTAGCATCTTGATCAACACGTGAGATGATCTAAACGCCTATTCTAGTTTCAGTTAGTGTCCTGTACTGCATATTGTCTCAAACTTTTCATTCCATCTCTGGTTGCCAAAGAGTCTAGAAGTAGGTAAATAAATCACCCTTAACAGCATACCTCAGAAAGACTCTAGCTGAGATCCTTATTCAGCTTCCAGTGCTCACAGCTCTACAGCAGTTAGCTGAGAGATGACCGAAAGCCTGGCAAAATCTAAGCTTTGTTCATTTTCCAATGCTCTGAATGTTTAGAGATCTATACTAGTCCCTGTTGACCAAATCTAACTCCTACAGACCTTCAGGTCTTTCCCATTCATTGCATAATTGCAACAATCCACCTGCTCCAAAACCATTTCATCAACTGTGGTGCAGTACAAGCACAAATATGTTTCTATTATAAATGTGTTTTATGATGTTTAGATAGAGGCCAATACACTAACCTGTACTTATTCTGCCTACACAGTTCTGCAGACAATATTACTTACTGGAAAATTCCAGCAATTTCTTTCCTCAAGTTACAATAATCTCGCCACCAATTTATCCTCTATCCATCTCTAATCTCATTGTCAGTTTGCAGATGGCAATAGCATACATGTTGGTCACACCATCTTTCCAAAACCCTTGGCATCTGATGAATATATAATACTATGCATAATTAACAAGTCACTTTGTTTTGGCATGCAAATTCATTACTTTTCTTACATAAAAATGCACAAAGGCACAAATGTTTCATGACAACTAAAATAACTGTTCATTGTTTAAAACTTGGAAGATGCTCAATTATACATTTCTCTGTTTTGTTTTTTAATAGTCAGCACCTAAAAATCTCCAGGTTACATTAATATGCAGTGTTTGGGAATTTAGAAAATGAGAGTTTACAATTTTTGACAGATTTCACCCAGATCCCATAATATTTGCCAACATTACATCCCCTACATTAATTCTGTTATAGATATGCAAAAGCAACTGACAGGATTTTCTTCTATTAACATAGCAAACTGGAAGCTACTGCTTTGGTTTGGATGCTGATGCGAACAACTTAGTTCAGGGTCTGTCATCTTTTATTTTTAAGGCATAACTGAAATACAGCAATATCTTGCCATATTAGGGTTTCTTCCTCCAAATACAAGAAATCAGATCCTTCTTTGAGCTGCTCAAATGGAAGGGAAATTGAAGAAGTGAGGAGAGCTTTGGAAAGTTGTTAGATACAGTGGAGTTTTTTAATCCTATATGGTCAGTTATTAAGATTATATATTAAAACTTAGCAGTTATGGATAGCTCACCTATTGTTCCGTCAACTGACAAAAGAAAACACACTGCAAACTTAAGAAAAAATATCCAGAAATGTACTATAATAGCTTCATTAGATGAATAAACACTGACTAAGACTAAAGTGGTGGGAGATTGGGAACACTAAATCACTCATGCTCTTTGATATAAATCAGGGGCAAAATTTCAAACAATGGAGTCAATAGTACTACTCATATGCTTAAAGGTAAGCACCTGCATAAGTATTTTTAGTATTGGGATTTTAGTGATTAGTTTATATTTTCAAGGACATCTTTCTTCTTGCAAAAGAAGCAGTAGAACTTACTTTTGAAAACATGCACATTGAAATCAATCCTGCAATACGTTGGGTACATATTTGGATTTAGATTCAAATAACTTTAGTTGCTCAAATATTTAACAAATTTATCCTCTAGAAACCGGGAAATGTCCAAAGCAACATGCTGGCTTGCAGCCAAAAGGGTATTTGTGTAAGGTCACTAAACTCTGCCCCCAACCTCTTAGGGTTACTTTCCCAGTGTCATAATTAACTGGCTGTCATGAGGATTGTGGGAATGAGTAGATGCTGAAAACCATTATTTAAACAATTAAGACATTGATATCTTGGGCCTAAACAGAAGTTTGCCTACCAGTTCTTCATCATATGGCACTCTCTTACATCCAGTTTTTGAGAGAGATCTACTTGTGGTTATCAACAAATTGGTACAAGACATGTACACACTAAACAAGAATCACTGATGTGACTTCAAGATCAAAGTGCCAAGTTATTGGTCCATGTTGAACTATAGCTCCTATGCTGGAACTCCTAATGGGAGTCGTGTGTCCCCTGGGATGGAGCAGGGGAGTCACTGATCCCTACAAAAGATGCTAGTCATCCAGAAGGAATTGGGGCGGGGGGGCTCTTGCTTCAATACGACACCTGAAGTTGCATCCTGCTCTCTTCCCTGGACTGGCCATCCAAAGAAGGAGAGGTGAAAGACTCTGACCACTGGCTAAGACAAGCTTGAAGTCTACAACACAGAGAGAAAAGACCAAACATCCCCTCCCGCCCTACATGTGAAAGGGCTTCAAGTTACATCTTATCAATACAGAGATCCCTTCTGTAAAGCAATTTGAGAATGCTCAAATCACTCCAACACCCATTAGCATGTGCATATGCTCTGTGTTCCACTAACTATTACCCAAAGTAGACACTAAACACTGAAATCTGTTACGTATACCATAAGAGATATCTGCCTTAAACGAGTGTTCTTCTAAAGCTGCTAAAAGTGCAAGATTTTAGAAACCATTTTGGATCTGTGTAAGAAGACAACCAGAAAGATGCAGGTATTGTGTTAAAGTGGGAGGAGAAATAGACTAAAGCTTGATATGATTTCCATGAACAGTGAAGCATAACAGGAGAGAGTAGCCAGAGAAGGAATTTACCAGGAAACCAATTTAAGAACTGTACTTCCTTGAAACCAAGGCAAGTAACAGCCTCTGCCTTTAACAGACTCTTAGCTAAATGGCTCAGATCAATGGGAATGCTTTCTCCCCTCAGCCTTTTTAAAATCCTGAAAGAATTCTTTTCCTTAACTTGTTCATGATAATTTTATGTAATTATTAATTGTAGTAGCTGACAATCTAGGTAGACTGAACCATTGGCTTATTGATTGTATTTCAATTATAACCTTAATTTGACTATTGCATTGTACCATTGTAAAATAGGTTGGGTAAAATATAAGCTAAACTAGTTAGTGACATATTTCTCTTAACTCATATTTGTTCTTATAACTGCTTGCTCCATCTTTTCATACATTTATAAAAGATATACTGAACTGGTTCATCTTTCAAAAGTTCAATGCAGACCAAGTAGTCTACGTAGTGGAAAAAGGTAAAACCATTAAAAATAATTCCTGAGCCCATCTTATATTTTAATTACTTAAAATAACACCCTATTATTCCTACACATTTCTACATCCCCAAATTCTGCAAGGACCACGGCTAAGGTTTCTGTGCATCCCAACATCCCACCTCTGGTTGTCTCTCTGATTGGGGATTGCCATTTTAGTTATTTTTCTCAGCAGTGATTCTTCTTCTAATGATGCAAAGTGGGACTGAAAGTTATCAGCTTCCCAGTAGGAAATGCTTGAAATCAAAAAGTTTCAAGCTGTTGGAAGCTACAATCTATCATTTTAAATTATAGTTGAGGTTGCCTGCCACTTTACATTGTAGGGCCTTATTTTTAGTTGCTTATAACTTCGCCAAACGTTAGCCATTCAGGGTGAAATTTTCCATGCTGGGTGTCTGCCTCAGGCTATTTTTGGAAAGTTTCAGCAAAAATGGTTCAGCAATTTCCACAAACAAGATTATGGGGAAAAATTCAGTGTTTTATCCATATTAAAAAAATGTTACCACCATTTCATTGAGAAGCTTTAGCACCTCCATGCTCTGGAGCAGGGACTTGAATTTTAGCCAGGGTTGGGAAAATTCTGTAATATCAGGGATCTGCCTTTTGTTTGCTTCAGTTAACATCTTGGATCCAGACAGGAGCAAATGAGGATCTGAATAAAGTGTAGTCATAGTGGATCACTTCACTAGGTATGTCCAAACCTATGCTACCACTGAAAAATCAGGCAAGACCATGGCAGACAAGGTCTTCAATTACTTTGTTTTAAAAGTTGGTTTAACCAGAAGGATTCATCATGACAAAGGGGCAGAGTTTGAAAATAACTTATCCACAAGGCATGGCATGTGACAACCATGAAGTCAATCCTGCATGCCATGCCAAGTACCTATTTTCTGTACCTCATCGTGTCTTCTATCCAAGACTGATATTATATAGGTAAATGAAGTTATATTGACTTATGGCATGGATATCATTCTAGACTGAACGTTTTATAGTTCTGGATAATTTATGATGTTTATTTAGCAGATGTGTTTTCAAAATGGCTTGCCATATGCCTAGTGACTTTGAGTTGTACGAGTATACTACTGATCATACAGGAACTGTTATTTCATAAGATATCAATATGTTTGGGAATTTCAGCTGTGCAGAATTGGCCATTCTATTGGACTTTGGACCTAGAACTGCCACAGTAACTTCCTGTTTGATTGGCAAGATACACTGAAGAGAGATCCAGAAATTTCCATCATCAATACCAGAACTTGTGAAATAAAATCAAGACAAAGATGCAATCAAGAGCATCTGGAGCTTGTACACTACTGCTAATGAGTCAGAAGGATGGATGAATGTATCTTGAGTTAACAGAAATGTTGGGACAACATTACATTGACAAGGGGAGAATGTAGCACTCCTAAAGGAATGCCAGGGTTATATTTACCTGCACCCTGTCCCTTTAAGGATTGATGTTCTGCTGGTGGGATCAAGAGACAGAGCTCTGGGGAGCAGAGCGTGGTTGCAGCAGCAGTGTGGTGTGCTCCAGAGAGAGAGACAGTAGCAACTGTCTTTATGCAAGCTATGAGTGCATTTGGGGAGGGGGAGGGTTGGATTCTAAGTTTATTAAAATGCTCCCATTTTGAACTCTCTCTGGTCTGGGAGTGTAACACACGCATTCAAAAGTTGGGAAAGACCAGACTTTAGATTGCCATTGTAACCTATATTCTACCCTCGTGCATATGCATTTTAATACAGTCTTTTTACATGATCACATTTTTTTCACAGAACCCTTTCGTCATTCAGTGCACAGGATAGTCCTGCTCTGGGACTTAATCAGGGTTGTGTAGTCAGGCCTGCCGAGAGAGGGTGCAAAGGAGGCAATTGCCCATGGGCCTCAGTGATTTAAGGCAGCAGCCCTGGGCCCTTTTAAATTGCCCGGGCGGGCCACAGGGCTCCTAGATGCACCCGGGGTGGTACCAGCAGCGGCTAAGGCAGCTGGGCAGGCATGTGGAATCCCTGGCCTTGCCCATTTTCTGTTCTGCCCTGGGGAATTGCTGTTGGCGGGTCTGTGTGTAGTAAATGAGGGTGTTATTTGTAGGACCCCTGCATTATTTGTTGCTGAAGCTGGAAGGTGTGAGTAAGTGATGCAGAGTTTGCAGGAAGATAAATTATAGTTAAGGCTGTTTATGGCAGCCCAGGGGAAGGAATTCTACCCCTGATTGTACCACACAGTTCCTGTGTGATGCTGGGAAAGTCACTTAAACCCGGCTTTTCATAGATGGCTACTAATTGTGTGTTCTTCACTTTGTGGGTACCTAACTTGAAACTGCTGTGCCGAGCACTCATAGCTGCAACTGAAATCAGTAGAAGCTGTGCTTTCAATATACCAAGTGCTGTATGATGCTAAGTACCCAAGAAATCAGGCCGTTGGGGTCTCATATTGGCATCCAAAATTAGTGGATACTTTTGACTTCAATGTCAGTGCCTCAATTGCCCATCTTTAAAAAGGGGATAATACCAACCCCTTAACTCACAACTTTATTGTGAAAATAAATTAATTACTTTTTGTGAGGCACTCAGATACTATAGCGATTAGTGCCCTCCTAGAAAAGAGTATGACTAAATTAATTCTGTCTTCAGAGCAGGGTTTTAATAGTACACAGTAATTAAGGCCTGGGGCCACAAACTGAACAATGCTTTTCAATGCTTTCTAATGGGAAACCTGTTATTTGAGTTGTAATTTGCCTCACTAAATTGTCTAGCTTGTTGCCCAATTGTTACACTTATTTTTTTAATGGATTTACTCTTTTATGCAATTAGATATAGTGATTAAGATTTTATATTACCTCTCAGTTTTCCTTTAAGGGTACAGTGTGATATTTTTACAGGTTTTTTTGAAGGAACCACAGCATTCAGTCAGGAACTTGGTGTACAGCCAGTATGGGGATTTTAATTTGGCAACTAATTTCTGCCTCATCTGGTTTGATTCTTCGTAGTTATGTTTTCCTGCATCCGGATACAGACTGACTTGTCAATGATGGAGCTCTCTTAAAGTGCTTTTCATGGCCTTCCCATACAGAGATGGTTCCTAAGCAGGACATGGGATAGCTTTTCTTTAAGTTCTTCCTCCACGTATCAGTTACAGTGGAGCAAATATTTGCCCACAACTTTAAGGAAGCTACAGTCATAGCCATATTGCTTCAGGTCTTATCCATCAGGAACACCTAGTTCCCACTCTGCTTCTGCATTAGGTGTATGTTCTGCATGCCTGGGATGACTTCTCAGGCCTTCTGCATGATATATATAGATGCTGGCTACATCCACCTAGTCATTGCCAGCTATAGAAGGTATTAAAGCAAAACTATGTTAGACACTTTAATGAAGTAACCTCAATTGAAATTAATACTTGGAGGCACCACAGCAGAGCTTTCTAGTCTGCTTCCTCAAGAATAAATCAAACATCAAATAAAATATCCAGGTTTTGTAGGCCAGAGCACTGAGTGATGCAAGTCTAAGCACAGCCCTCAAGAACACTGCAAGAAAGCCCTTTCTCAGGCATGCTTGAAATATAGGTGGCCCAAAGTGATCTCTAATCCAGGCTTATTTGTTCTCTAATAATAATTGCCATGGCTATATCCAGAACATGCTCCAGGATGTGCAGACTGTTCCAATACTTCTTTTCACTCTCTTCTTCTGCTCCTCAGTTCTGGCTACTCTTTGATCCATCTCTGCCCATTTTGTTAGGGTTTATGTATCATCCCTTGGGTGCTACAAAAGCCACTGTCTGATGCATCCTATCGTCTCCTGTTAGGCACAATCAATCTGCCCCCTCCACACAATGGCTGGCACTACCATCAGTGCTAATTCAACACATCCATAAGCAGCTGTTTCTATTAATAGGAAAGGTGAACCAATGTAAGCAACAGCAATGCCAGCATAGGCTGACAAAGATGCTTTTAAAATGCAATTATTGGCAGCTCACTAGCTGCAACTTTAACAAAACTGGCAGTCCCAGCTGAAAAGTAGCCAGGTAGCATTTGCCTGGAAGAGAGAAAAGATGAGGAGAAAGGTGGAGTGGGATAGGGTGAAGAGAAGATTTCTGGGTAAACTTTTGCACTTTCTCACACATTTTTCAAAGCTGATATAAAGCCAATTTCCTGCATATTTGATAGTGCCATTATTTTTAGTGAAATGTCCATTCAAAACAAATGGGACAGAGGAACATAGTAGGTAGATTCACCTACATTCTAAAAATCACATCAATTCCAGACAGATCTGTCATAAATGTGCAATATTCAGTGGGTGTAATCCCTTTATAATTACCCTTACAGACAGTCCTGTGGAAAGAAAAAGGATGTGCTTGTGTCTAACGCATAAGACTAAGTGTCAGGAGGATCTGGGTTCTATTACAAGGTCTTTCACTGACTTGCTGTGTGGGGTTGGACAAATTATTTGTAATCCTTTGGGGAAGTAAATCCACACACAGATATTTAACTCTGTAGTAGTAGAGCTCCAGCACTCAGCCCTACTCTCTAAAGGTTCATACCCTAAAATAACTTCCAGAAATTCTGCAATTCTCAGAAAAAAATATGGTCATCTTAAAAGGCCAAATCATTACATCTGTTAACTTCAGTTCTCTCCCCACCCCCTGTAAAACTGGAGAACAATATTGCCCTGATGGATGTTGTGAAGCTTAATTCATTAATATCTGTGAAGTGTTTTGCAATCCTCAGACAGAATGTGTTATAGAAGTGCAAAGTATTACTATTGTTGTTTCTTTTATGGCACTCAAAATATTTGGTTCTAAATACCAGGGTTGTGAGGTTTCCATTGTTACTAGAGTAGATGACCAGGATTAGGTAAAATAAGAATAGATCCCAGAATAGAACCTTATTTTCATACCAGAAAACAAAGCATCATTTTGTTAAAAATAGTTACATTTTTCAACATTCCTTTGCAATTTCCTAGTTCTATCTTGAATGATAAGTACCAAAATATCACATGAAATGTATATTCTTGCAGTAATTCTGATTTGCCAGGAAACAAGAACCACTGGCAATTTAGCAAAATAGCCTGTAGTCACAAGATTTCTAGCCATATGTTCCAGACCAAAGAGATTCTGATAAATTTTATGAGGAAAAACTTCCAAGTTCTTGCTTGGATTTTTATCCAACCTTCCATATCTTTCTTTGATACTAACTGTTACAGAGCATGCAAGTGTGGAATTTAACTTCAAGATGTTTTAAACTACATAATCCATATTTTTACAAAGGTCCCTGTATCTAGTAGGTCAAATTCGGCCTTCAGTTACACCACAGATGGTGGGGTTTTGTTCTGTTTCAAACTTGAGGGTGTTTTTACTTTGTAAAAACTGTCAGGGGAATCAGTTACATGATTGTCCCCAATGTATTTTAAGCATGATTTAGTTTTGCGCGTAAATTAGACTTAACTATGCCTCTGAAAAGTACTACAGCCAAGAGAATTGTTCAATGTCTGTTATTTTGGCCATAGGCTGCAGCATGATTCACAGGCTGGATTAGAACATAGCTAGGTCCCTTCCACACTGCGATAGCAAATTGTGCTTTTATTGCAGGGTTTCTCAAACTGGGGGTCATGACCCCTCAAGGGGTTGTGAGGTTATTACATGGGGGGTTGCGAGCTGTTAGCCTCCACCCCCAAACCCCACTTCACCTCCAGCATTTATAATAATGTTAAATATAAAAGAAGTGTTTTAATTTTTAAAGGGGGCACACTCAGAGGCTTGATGTGTGAAAGGGGTCACCAATATAAAACTTTGAGAACCACTATTTTATTGTGACTGGGCACAACAGGCTGTAAGCAACCCCCAGGACACACAGTTTGTTTTTACAGAGGCAGGTTCCGTACCACACACAGTTTCTGCTCCTTACACCAAAGTGTGGGGGACTTTCAAGAAGCCAGTTGTTTCTCTACTCCAGCCCTCACCCTGGCCCAAGTTTGAGCAGCACAACCTGGGGGCTACTGCAAATTGGGAAAATAAATCAGCTGTGGATTGTTAAAAGGCCACTCCTCTGCTACCCCCCATAAAGTTCCCTGCAGGGAGAGAAGAGTAGGAGTTGGCTCTGCCTATTCTATGCCCCCTGCCGACTTCTTCATACTGAGAGCATCCTCAGCAGGAACGTTAGGAGAGGCTTCTGCTCCAGAAGCTGATTAAGGCAGAGAATCTGCCCCATAGTGTGGGTCACAGACAAGATACTTGATGGTCTTTTAATCAAGGTCATGTTTATTTTCTATTATGTACTATGAAAATAACAGCCAAAAAATATGCCTCCAAAATATCAGCAAGGAATGGAGAATTATCCAAGGCCCTAATTATTAACAGAAAATATGACTGTCTTTATAGGGGAGACCACTGAACATTTTAAAAAAATATACAGGGAAACTAAATGGAAAATCTCCATCTGCCTCTAAGAGTTCCCTTTATAGCGGCATGGGAGTGCAATTACCAGCAAAATGACAGACACAGACCTCTAGCCTGGCCTCCAGGGCTCCAATGTGCTGTTGTCTCCCCCTGTGTTCCGACTGCAGCTTTTCAATGAATGCACTGTTGTTGGCCTCTTCAGAGAGGAGCTGTTTGAGGATAAGGAAGATTCTTTGTGAGTGCGGGGGGGAAATAGTCCAAAGAGACTGTAAAGGCATAATTAGTTTCTTTATATACCATCTCCATTATGCTGCCAAATCTTCTTGCTGTTGTGCTACAGCAGAACAATAGCCTTTTTTCAGTTCAACCTGCAGCATTGCCCAGTCCCATACCTGCAGCTACTGCTTAGTTGCTGTACTGTGAACAGCACCTTCATATTATTATGAAGGGAAAAAGACCACCACCACCCTAACATTTATTATCGGATATGCACATGGTATTGCCAAAAACTCAAGACATTATCAGTATGTATTTCTATTACATCTGAAGATCCCAATCAGGATCAGGGCTTCATTGTGCTGAATGCTGCAGATATTCAAAACAAGGGACAGTCTACACCCTAAAGAGTTTAATTCAATGTTAAGGCTGAAATTCTGCTTTTACCCCTCTCTGGCATTCCTAGATAGGAGCAAGGGAGATAAAAAAGGGGACATTATAACCCACAAGTGTTCCTTTTCCTAGGAATGAAAGGACGAGAGCTACTCAGACAGTACTAAAATTCCAGCCATGCTGCAGTACTTGGGTTTTTTAAAAAATTATTATTATTAAACAGGAGTTCAATGGTATTCACCCAGCAGGGCAAGATAGTCTCTGCAGGCCAGGTGGAATTTTATGAGTCTCAGACTGTACATTTTGGGATGGGAGAGAAATAAAATTAAGATTTAATACAAAACTGTGTTATCCCTGTTTGATCCTCAATTACGGTGAAATTCTCCCATGTGCAGAAGGTCAGCAAAAGAGCTAGGCAGAGCCTAAATTCTCAAAGAGTAGGAAATAAGTAGTGACTAGACTCTCTGGATGGGGTGAATATGGGGTTGCCAATTTTGGTTGGCTGTGTTCCTGGAGGTTTCATCATATGACATAATCTTTATTTAAAGATTAATCTTTAATTCCTGGAGATTCCAGAAGAATCCTGGAGGGCTGGCAACCCTAAATGAATTTCATCTTTTGGTTTCAAGTCCAAATTTCATATGCATTGAGATATGATTCTGAATGCAACCAAACTTTGCTGTCAAAGTGTCACAAACAGTGGGAGATGAGGCAAAAAATGTCTTATTGTCATAAAATCTCATACACTTATGACTTGATACATTACTTTATATATATATAAAGTAACAGAACAACATATTTGTAATAAACCACTTTGTAAAGCACTTTGGGTCTTTTGGCATAAAAGGCTCTTGGTAAATGGAAGATAACCATACATAGTATTCAGATAGAATCCTTTATGGGTGTGATTACCGTATTATTTGAGGACACACATTCCTTGCTTCTCATTTAATTGTGAATCGTGTGAGCCCAAGAACTACATTTCATTGTTTCCAAAACAGCTCTAATCTCCATACACAGGACAGGCTTTAATACCAGCCCTAACCATCGTTCCCACAGGGCAAATCTTCACAATGAGGTGAAACGGAAATGATTTGGCTGTTGTAAACAAAACACACTGCCAAGGTTTTCCAGAACTTCAGTTGCATAATGTTAATGCAGTACTCATGATCTTAATTTAAAAAATAATTCCTTGAAAATTAATCAGTCATTACTATGTTAATTAATTATTTAAGCCAATTAAGCCCAAGGTGAAGTTAAGGGCAATAAACTCCATAAATGTTTAGTATAAAGTCTTAATAGTGAATTTTTTTTAAAAAAAAGAAAGCTTTCTTTTTGGGAGACTGGATGGCTCAAGGGATTGCTAATTACAGAACTAATCCACTGTTCAAATCCAGCCCAGGTCAGCAGTAATCACATGACTTCTGTGTGTCCTTTGAGTTGTTGATCTAGATCTTGCTAAAGACATCAAAAATTACCCCTAAATGTCTAACCTATTTTTTCAACGAAAGTACTTGCCGCTCTGGCGGCTGATTTCCACCTCTCTACAAACAAACGAAATGTAGCAGGGCTCACCCTGCTGGTGCTCTGCAGCACCTGATCAGCAAATACTCCTGTCCCATCTCCAAATGCTTGCTGGGGTGAACACAAATGGCTGAGGTCCTTTCTCTCTGACAGAGCCCAGAGAGTCATTATGGGTTACTGTTCCCACACTTCCAAAGTCCTTACTTGCAAAGTATCGCAATGCTCAGTTCTCTCCCCCATATTATTTGATGTCTAGAGTGGTCCCGATGGCTAATAATGAGAATGCACAACAAGCTGATATTCCAGCAGCCCAGACAACACTGAGCTCTTCGTCTCCTTTACATCAAACCAACAGCACCATCTCCCAGCTTTCTCAAAGCCTAACCAAGATAAGCAACAGGGTAAAGAGCACCTGGCTAAAGCTGCACCCTGGCAGGCAAGACCGAAGTGAGGTTGGAAGGATGACAGAACTATCCACACCCTCTGAGCGTGAGGATTGTACAAGCTCCAAAACTTGAAGGAAAGCTCGGGCCATAGTGTCACGTTTTCCTTTGTTCTGAGTTGAAACCAAGGTTTTGATCTGAACTGTTTACTTGGCTCAGGCTTGCAGAAAACTATCCAACTTATCTAATGTGTTATATCTGTAGAGGACCCACCATTGATATCCAACTAAAGTTTGCCAGCACACTGGTAAATCTAACCTAAGTTTTGGGTTTACAATATCTTGCACTTTGGAAGCCTCCAATTTTACCACTGTCTAACCTTTCCTATCCCAGCCATTGTTATTTCAGAGTGTCCGTGCTTCTTACGTTATTGCAATATCACTGGGTCTAATGGAACAGGCCAGGGGTGCTGGTAGAGTCCCATTTTCCTTTCAAATCAAAATTAAAAGGTTATAAGCAGCAAATTTGGATCTGAACATTCCCGTTCAAGTCCAGAAATTGGGTGTAGGAACAATGAACCAATGAAGTGCTTTATACTATATTACAGGAAGAGCTTTAGGAGTCATGCTTTATTGGGTATCATCATTGCTTTGTATTTCTTAATTCTTGCCATCAGGAGCAATGACTGCAAGGCAAGCTATATTGGGGAAGTGGGTGGGTGAGTATGTTAAAAAGACCTTAGAACTCACAGGATGTTAATGAGTGGCCAATTATTCTTTGACTAATGGATAGCTGCTAGTTGGAACACATTTAGGTCTGAACATAAGTCTCTGTAATAGTTTTAATTAATTTTTAAGAATGCAGGATTGTCTTGTCTAAAGCCAAAAACATAAATACTTTCATTAATTAGTGTTTATAATGCAATGTATCCCCAAGCTCTGCTGCAGTAATTGGAATCTTCCTACAAGACATCCTTGTAAACAGCAATATTATTTCAAGGCAAGGTTTCTGGTTTATTTTTTGGCCTGGTAAAGAATGTTTTTTTCTAGACTGGCTGGCTGTTTTTTCACTTAAGAATAAAATAGGAATAATGATGTAGGCTTGACTACGCATTTAAACTGAATAATTTGCAATAATGCTCCAAAATGCCACTGGGATACAAGTCAAAGGACTGTTTGCAAAAACAATTGCTTCTCTTTTTTAAATTAATTTCTGAAAAATAAATGCAGCAAGTTGCTAGATGGCTCAAGGGATAGAGAGCCTTTCATCTCTAAGTTAGCATTTTAAATATAGCCTGGATTCGTAGTGAGTGAAAGTTGTTACTATGGCAGGGTTGATCTGTGGCCTTTGTAAAATGTAAACATGATAATCCTCATCTAATGGGAGAAGTCTTCCTTTTTCTATAAAATCTGATTTTTTAAAAAAATAATTCCATTGCTGAGAAAAAATAATATATTGTACATATCCAGTCTTTTGTTCAGGGACACGCCAAACAAAAAGAGCAGCCTCAGTTTTAGTCATAACTGGAAACAGCAGCTGTTTCTCAGCGTATGTTTCTGCTGTGGTCATCTGGTGCAGATGTACATATATGAAAGTAAAAGGATGGTCTGGTGTTACTGGCTTGTACTAGATCAGAAACAAGAGAAAAGCTATTTTACCCAGTATGAATGGGACCAGAGAAGAAGAGAAATATTTTTAATAAGGATGAATCTACTGGTTCAGCCACATTAAGAACTGCTGGGGGTTTAAGATAAAATCAGAATTTCTCTTAGCTCTCTGCCTTCACATATTTATAAAAATGGATTAACAAGCTCTCCATTTTAAGTTTTGACATATTTGAATGCATTTTTCTCTCTGAGGGCTTGTCTAGACAAACAGTTTGTGCGTGGCAAACGAAAGTGTGACTCTACCGTGCACTAGCCTGATGTGCCCTCACTGGCCAGATGGACCCTGCTACTGTGTGCTACAAGTTCCCCCATGCACACTGACATATGCCCCCTTCAAAGCAGGCTAGACCAAAATATAGTAAGCAATTTTTAGTGCATGGTAGCAGGGTCAGCACAGACAGTTAATGAGCAGCAGGCTAGTGCACTGTAGATTTACACCACAGCTTGCTGCACTAACTGTTTGTGCAGACACGTCCTGAGGCTTCAGAAGAAGGTGGAAGGAGGAAGAGGTGTTGGGTCCTTGATGATGAGAAACTTTCCAGCACACACTTGCACACAAGAGCTTTGGATAATCATCCAAATTCTTAGATGTGCTAAGAGATTTCCAGACAGAAAAGAAGGCATGGTCTCTGCCCCAAGGAGCTCATAGTCTAAAGGCAGACAAGGAGATAAACAGAGAACAGGACTAAGTAGAGCACTCAAGAAGGTGATTGGCTACATCTTAGTAATATGAAGATACTGATTGGACACATCTATGTTGACTCAGTGAGTAGTTTTATTGTTTGTTTTAAAATTAGAATATATAAACAATTCCCAGTTATTCCCCAAGCTTGTCAGAATTTGCCATCTAATTCTCCCATAGGTAACACAGCAGGACTTGAATGAGAAGAGGGTGGTGACCTCATACGTGAGGCAGGGCATGCCATGTGTAGGGGTAGCACAGAAAACGGCATAGAGATGGTTGTGTGGAAAGAGGACAGATGGGCATATGAAGCTGGACTCACTGGAAGAGGGGAGGGGACTGGAGCAACACCAAGTGAGACCAGGGCCGGGGCTGAGACACACTGGCAGCGTGACATGGGTAGAGCTTGTATTGCCACTGCTTGCACTCTCCTGCGTCTGTCCTGTGGAGAGAGGATTTCAGCCTGCAGGGCCTTCAATTTGGTATTTTTTACAAGCACCAAATTGTCTTGAAATTTAAGAGGAAAAACTGTCAGTGATGTCTCTTTAAAAAGGGTATACAAGGCTCTGTCACTTGTGAAAAGGTATAGATCTGTTTTGTGAGCAACTGGAATGTTAGTTGCAGAACAAATTCTCTCCTACCTACTGGGGTACCGTTGATCTTCAGCAGTAAATGGAATTCTTCCTGAGCTCTCTGCTGGGACACAGAGAAAAACCTCAGCATGTCTTCATAGGCATCATTAACCTCTCGTTTTAAACAGGAAAGAGAGCCTCCGTTTCACAGGTGATGTAATAAACATGGAGGACAAACAGAAGAGCTCAGGCAAGACAATTAGAATATTCTAATTCGTATAACCTTTCTAAATGTCCTTGAAGATCAAGCAGCAAAACATTGTGTGTTTAATCATAGTGAAGGGTAATAGAAATCAGACAGAGAGAGAGAGAGAGAAGGAGCTCAGCTAATTCCAGGCATGCTCTGTTAAACGCTCTATGGGATAAAATGGCTTACAGTCCACGCAGCATACTTTCCTTGGATAAGAACCATCACACATGGAAATTAAAAGCAATTAGAGTCCCTTAAGGGTTTGAATACATTCTATAAAACATTTCCTTTATTCTCTACCATTTGCTTAAAAAAAATTACAGGCAAGGCATTTTTATGCAGAGGGGCGTTTATTTATATTTAGCACATTAAGAGATTAGATATGGCTTTAATGGCCATTATTACAGCTCCATAAACAGCCACTAAAAGCATGTTTAAAGTGACACTGTCAAAACTCACTGACAGGCCCAGAATTTCCAGTTGCAATATACACTGCCCTCTCCTGGTCACCGGAGAGCTATTTGCCTCTTAAAATGGAGGCTGAGACTTGCACTGGGGATTCCAGCCATCAGTGGACAGCCACTAGTGCAAACCCTAGTATAGTCAGGCCCAATCAACAGTAACCATAAATGGCACCGTGGCAGCTCACCCATGCTTGATACTGGGATAAGGTACACTGGTGCCAGTCAAGACCTATAGCAGCTTTGCCTCTCTAGGCTAAGGTTTTGCACTGATGCATCTACGCTGGTCACCGGTGGCTGAAATACCCAGTGCAGACAAGGCCTCTGGTTAGAAATTTTCATTATTCTTCCCCATGACCCTATGATAAACAAGGAGCGGTAGCGGCAACAGGGCACGGTCATCGCACTCTGTAATCTATCCTGTCCCTATGTTTCCTGTTAGACACAGTCGTAGTGGCACAGGGTGAAGGATTATTTTCCCTTGAATTTGGGCAAAAGACAAGGGATGTACAACTTGTTTCTAAACCAATGAAAAAAGAACTAATGCTAGCAACTTTACCAATGGCTTTCAGTGTCTGAAATCACACTTGACTTCAGAATGTTGCCACATGACACATATTTGCATACTAACATTTAAAAAAATATACACTGGCTTTTTAGGAAACTTCACACTCAAAAAAGACAAAGATTTTGGTTCTGCTGTCTAAGCCCAGCATTTTCCTCCTCTGTTTCATACAGTTTGAGTCACTGATTTCCACAATGACATTTAAATGGGAAGCTTGAGGCTGAAATCACAATGACATGTATTTTGCACCTCAAAAAACAGATGCAAGCTGCTTTATATATGCGCTGTTGACTTATTAACTCATAAAAATGCCCTTTGCATGAAGGGAAGGCTAAACAATATCAAGACACATAGTTTAATTTAAAATCAGCATTGGGAGGCTCCCACCCACTATTAATCTACACATCACCCCTGTAAACCTTTCCTCAAACAGAGATTTGGAGAAGAGCTTTAGGGGTTCTGGAATTTCTTTGCTTTCTTTTTGATGCTTTGTTAGTTTAGATTCTACCATATGTTGTTCTGGGTGCTGATCTTATAACTACAAGATTTATGACCAAAGCTCCAATGCTAGACAAAAGTGTGATGCCTGCCTTCAAATGTTCCACTGCCAAGAAAACAACCAACACTCCAGCTGGCATTAATACGTACTGGGCTGCAAGAGGTGCCATTTTTCAGAAGGAATGCAAAACCAACTACACAAGCACCAGCTACGAAGAAGAACTAAGTCGTTCAACCTATGTCAACCAAGTCCAAGTAGTTGGGCTTGTCAACCAAGTCCAAGTAGTTGGTTCAGGAGAGTTCCGTGGTGTATGAAGAGATGGGTAGGAGAAGGCATTCTCCCACTTCCACTAGTGTGTGGCCTCTATTGCACCCCTGAGGCTGCAAAAGCTCCTACAGCTCCTCCGCAGGGGTCTGTGTGGCCATCTGACTAGAGTAGAAATGGATCTACTGGCCCTATCTCAGTCCTCCTATAGCTTCCCCTTGCTTCATTGTCTACACATCTTTGTAGAGATACATACAGGAACACCAATAAAGCTGTGCTTCACTACACACAGGAGATGCAAACTCTGCATTCAGGCTCTTCAGATACATTAATTTATGTATGCCTATTGCTTATGGGGCCTTTGATGGTCTTGAAGGACGGAATAGGATTTACCCTGATGATCCCATGACTTGTTATGGAAGAATAAAGATATTAGCCCCAGTGTCCTGGCTAGGTTTCAAATTTGGTACTCACCTTCTGCTTTCAAACATTCCCTCGTACTTTCAATTGGTTGAGATTTTTATCGCTTCTGGTCTCATCTCTCCTATAGTGTTGCTGTACACAGTTAAACTATTGCTAAGTTCCATTCCAGAGGTGGGTCAATTTCAGCTAGCATGTGAAATGATCCATTTTTATGTATGTATTGTGACAAAGTTCCTCCTCTACCTTGGTGGGTCCTGCGCTTCTGTGGTAGATTTACTCACCTCAGTGATCTTCCCCACAGTCTAGGTCAACTTCTCCTGTGTCTGATCAGGAGTTGGGAGGTTTGGGGGGAACTCAGGCCCGCCCTCTACTCCGGGTTCCAGCCCAGAGCCCTGTGGATTGCAGCTGTCTATAGTGCCTCTTGTAACAGCTGCATGACAGCTACAGCTCCTTGGGCTACTTCCCCATGGCCTCCTCCAAACACCTTCTTTATCCTCACCACAGGACCTTCCTCCTGGTGTCTGATAACGCTTGTACTCCTTAGTTCTCCAGCAGCACAGCCTCTCACTCTCAGCT
>NC_133769.1:128406150-128444107 GCF_003597395.2 Chelonoidis abingdonii
GATTAGCCTGCCTTGATTGGCTGCAGGTGTTCTAATCAGCCTGTCTGCCTTAATTGGTTCTAGCAGGTTCCTGATTACTCTAGTGCAGCCCCTGCTCTGGTCACTCAGGGAACAGAAAACTACTCACCCAGTGACCAGTATATTTGCCCTCTACCAGACTCCTGTACCCCACTGGCCTGGGTCTGTCACAGTACATAGACACTGTATGAGTTAGTTTGTGCCGTTAGGCCCAGCTCTGAGTAAGAAGCACTGTGAAATCTGTACCAGCCCCGGAGCAGACCTAGGAGGCATTGCATCTTATATACACCTCAGACACAATTCTGTCCCTGGCTTAACAAAAGACAGGGAAGAGTGGCCCTATACCAATAGTGAATTGTAATATTCCCAGAACGAGCCCAGCTGTGCTTGCTGGCATGTTATGGGGGTGGGGAATGGAACGAAGGCATCACCAATATTCTTGACCACCAGTTCAGAAGAGGGAAATAGCAGATCATACAACACCTGCCTGGATCCAAAGTATGTACAGCCCACCAGATGTGTAAGGGGAGTTCTTAGCTCTGTGTAGGCATGTAATCCAAGTTAGAATCTAGGGCAACAAAAATGATTAGGGGTATAGAACAGCTTCTGTATAAGGAGAGATTAATAAGATTGTGACTTTTATTCTTGGAAAAGAGACAACTAAGGAGGGATATGATAGAGAGCTATAAAATCATGACTGGGGTGGAGAAAAATAAATAAGGAAGTGTTATTTACTCCATCTAATAACACAAGAACTAGGGGTCATAAAACAAACAAAAGGAAGTATTTCTTGACACAACGCACAGTCAACTTGTGGAACTCTTTGCCAGAGGATGTTTTGAAGGCCAAGACTATAACAGGATTTTAAAAAGAACTAGATAAATTCATGGAGGATAGGTCCATCAATGGCTATTAGCCAGAATGTGCAGGGATGGTGCCCCTAGCCTCTGTTTGCCAGAAGCTGGGAACAGCGACAGGGGATGCATCACTTGAGTGTTCTGTTCATTCCCTCTGGGGCACCTGGCATTGGCCACTATCAGAAAACAGAATACTGGGCTAGATGGACCTTTGGTCTAACCCAGTATGGCCATTCTTTTGTTCTAGCCCTATGTTCATAAATTACTCATATAAGGCTATCAGCTAATTTTGATCACTGTAAATACATACATACTTCAGGGGCTTTAGATTGCAGTAATATTTACCAGTTAGTCATTCCCTCAATTTCTTCAAGCTTATACCATTGATCAAAAATCATTATTCTCTCTCTCACACACACACACACTCCCATAGGTATAATGTTAAATAGCATACTGTACACTTGTTTAATTCTTTCTTTATGTAGCAGGTTAGGTACTGAATAGGACTCATTTTCAGGAGCCATAGTTAGCATGAAAAGAGACTATATTGATGGATACTGTCTGGAGTACCGAATGCTGTGTGAATAATTGCATATTTAGTATTCATGAGATAAATATCATAAAGATAAATTAAATAGATGCTTTATTCCCAATGAATTGCCATGATTCAAATAAAGTCATCGGATGTGAGATATGTTAGATGCCTGTGTGTGAAATATAGCTGCTAAGGTAATACATATCAGTCTGTTACTACAAAATTTAATTTAGTTTTGCCCTCAGTCCTGAGTTGCCTAGAGACTGGAAAATAGCAAAAGCCCTCAAGATATTTTCTCCTTTTCTTTTTTATTCCCCTTTCCATTGATTTTTTTTAAACCACCTCAGTCGTGATGAAGTCTGTCTCCTAAAAAACAGTCATTAAAGCTATTCAGTATGTGACTGCCTTACACAAAACCTAGTATGAACAAAGGACTATAAAAATATTCTAGGGCCCTTTCTATACTAGGACTAAAACAGTTCCTCGGTTCAGGATAGCTAATATGGCTTAGCCAGCCCAACATGGCAGTTTAAACAGGGACTGGCTCTGAGTTCGGTCCCTGTTAAACATAGATTGGCCCAATACACACATTTAAGCCTCCACCAGTTTTAATGTGAAGTGGGTTTAAAACCGGTTCTTGTACACAAGCTCTTACAAGTAAAAGTTTGTTACATGACAAGTTACTGCACACCAAGCCATGCTATGAATCTACAGCACACCAGCTTGCCACGCAGTAACATTCCATGTAGACACTACTACACAGCAGTAAAAATCCTTGGCTCCACCATTGTTATTAATATTTGTGTTACTATAGTGCCTTGAAGTCCCACGCAAGATCAGGGCCCCATTGTGCTAGGCACTAGAGGAGTGTGGAGGACAGGAATTTCATTTCATGAAGAATTTCAGATTTTGAAATTATCCACAAAGGAAAATTCCAGAAAAAAAACTCAGACTGCAACATTTCAATCAATTTGAAAGTACAAAAAATAGAAATGAAAAGGCAATTCAAATAAAAAAAAAATCAAAACGTTTCCTTCTGAAAATGTTGAAACAGGATCTTGCAGCATTGTTTAAACTTCTCCCCCAGTGTTCCTCTGAAATGAAATTTTGATGGAATGGACTTGCCAACAGAGAATGGTTCTGTCCAGGTTTTTCTGACCAGCGCTGCTATGCACTGTATAAACACACAGTCCATAACCCAAAGAGCTTACAATCTAAATGGACATGACAAACTAGGAATGGCCCAAGTAACTGCCTCAAGGTCACATAGCAAGACCATGGCAAAGCTGGGAATAGAACCCGAGTCTGACTCCCAACCTGGTGCCCTTGTCCATTCAAGTACACTACGCCTTGGGGGTAGCAACACTGAAGCACTAGTGGAGACAGCTCCTCAGAACTTTAACCCCTCTATCATGTAACCCTGCTCAGAGTAAGCCTAGAGACACAGTGGTTCAAACAACTATGGGCAGCAATGAAGATTTGTCATGGAGATCTTTCTCCTTCTCCCCCCTTTACAAATATCACAGATGCACAGTGATCGGTGGAGGGGCGGGGGAGGAAATCAGAGTGATGGCTTTGCTCCCCCCTTGCAAGTCCCAATTTCTCTACCCTGGCTGACAGAACTTCCTGGATTCATTGGTTGCTGATGGCCAACCTTTCTTCTACTTCCACACCAGCAACTTTGAGTATACTCCTAACAAAAACCACTGGTTCCTGCTATTGCACGAGAGGAACAGAAACCAGTCACCAAGAACTCCACAATGCCAGTGGAAAGGTAGGGCTCTAGCAGCTATGGCCAGGTAAAAGAAAGTGTGAGGGGAAGGGCAGGGGATCACAGTAAATAATTTATTAAATAATAATGTCATATACTGGTTAAACTCCAGTACCTGACTCTGAACATTACAACAAACATAACTAATTAATATGCAGGTCATTATTATCGCCAAGAAAGGATGTTCTGAGATCTATATCTATCTGGTAAGAGGAGGCACAAATACCCAATATATTGGAAGGAAATGATAACCATTGATCAGCTATCAAAAAGAAAAGCAATCTGCAGCCACTTTTCTTTCAAGAGTGATCAAAACCCAAGATAAGAAAGAATTGGAAAAGAGCAGGGCCGCCCAGAGAATTCAGGGGGCCTGCGGTCTTCGGCAGTGGGGGGCCCCCGCCACCGAAGACCCAGCACTTTGGCGGCGGGTCCTGGGGCAGAAGGACCCCCGCCGCTGAACTGACGCTGAAGACGCACCCTGGGACCCGCCACTGAAGTGCCGGAAGGACCCCGCACCGCGGGTACTTCGGCTGTATGTCCCAGAGCAGAAGGACTCTCCGCCGCCGAACTGCTGACGACAACCCGGAGCGGAAGAAGCTCTGGGGGCCCAGGCCCCATGAGAGTTTTCCGGGGCCCCCGGAGCAAGTGAAGGATTCCGCTCCAGGGCCCCCAAAAAATTCTCATGGGGGCCCCTGCGGGGCTCAGGGCCTGGGGCAAATTGCCCTTCTTGCCTCCCCTTCTGGGCGGCCCTGGAAAGGAGTGGATTTTAAATTGCCAGTATATTCCAATCAGGAGCTTCCAAATATGAAAGAGGTACTATAATAGCCCTCGTTATTTTTTTTTTAATGAAAACAATTGATATATCAAACTAAATTCCTGTGGTTAGATGGCTGAATTCATTTCTGAGAAAAAAAGTTTGCAAACTATAAGCAAGTAGCTTCTTGAATGCAGCTTTATCTAGAAAAAAATGCACCAATTACAACTCCTGTGCTTTAGAGGATAGCCCCTCTTAAGCCAATTATCCATTAAACAGCTAATGTCTGTGAAATTTACAGCTGAAAAGAAATTTACCTACGGCATTATCCCAGGGCATCCAATTTAAAAAGGAAATTATTGGTTGCTCTCTTAGATAGCATGTCAGCATGGTCCTGCAATGGAAAACAACCTGGGCAAATCAAAATTAGCCTAGTTTTCAAAGAAAAGACAATCTCTCCAAATTCAGCCTTCTTTTTCAAAATGGCCATAAATTGCTAAAACAAGAATCCAAATGTCCAACCGCAAGCCCAGCCACCTCAGTTATTTGGTAATTACTTTCCTGTACTATGCTATCTTTGACTAAAATTCCTCATTCTTAAACAGAATTAATGTTTAATAATTTTATGCATATTATATAGGGAAAATATGCATTAATATGGCAAACTGACATTAACAGAAACTCAAGGTTGCATAGTTAATTGTGCAAATTTAAGGAGTAAAGGCCACATCCATAATCTTAACTCTGCCCCCTGGAGCATGAGAGATACAATACAGCCTTGTAGTCAGATTTTCAAAATGCTGAGCACCCAGCAAGTTCACAGTGAGGTCAACTGGCTCTCCTCGATGCACATCATTTTGAAAATCAGACACATTAGGTGCCTAGATATGGATTTAGGAGCCTAAAGTTAAGCACCCATTTTTTAAAATCTTGGCCTTCAGCTACATAATTACACACAAAAAAGTAAAATTTTGCCCCAAGCCACAAATGCCTCATGGGGCTGACATGGTTTAAGGCATCTCAATTTCCATCCCCAACAGAACACAAGGGAGTGATATGGCTAGTGGCATATCAAACTGCCTTTGACCTCCCTAATCCTACGGGTGAAGTATTCATTTTGTAGCTGGGTGAACTAGAGACAGCCTTTCAAGTGAGAGATTGAGCAAGACTCAAATCCATAACTTTCAGGATTGTAGTTGAGCGCCTCCACAAATCAGCCGCCACACCTCACGTAATTAAACATTATTCATCAAAACATCCTTCCTGATTTCTAAATTCTTAACCGTTTGCTTATTGTATACAGTCATAAAGTACCCCTTCATGTAGCTGGCAGAATGGGTTAACGGCACCTGATTTCATACTCGCATTAGGCTCTCAGATGAAGTAGGATTTTGGTATCCTCATTCTAGACCCCACTTGTATACATCACACAAGAAGCAGTCTCTACTCAGGGGAGGCCCAAAGCTGAAACAAACATGGATCATGTTTGTGAAGAATGAAATGAGGACTGGCACAGCTGCACGGGGATGCCTCGCTCGCCAGTGCTGTCTAAGTTTCATTGTTATAAGCCTCAAATACCCATAAATTTTAAAAAGAAAGAAAGTAAAACAGAAAATAGAACATGCTCATATCCAGTGACCTGAAAGATCTGTGTACTAAATGCTTGACTGGAGGCTTCTGATTTTATTATGAGAGAAATAAGATATTCAGAAGTTTTAGAAATTATTCAACCTGAGTTGTTTGGAAAGCAAGTTCCTTTCCCCCCCAGGATAACACACTGTTCCTCCGATTCACACATAGTCAGACTAAAGCACGAAACTGGGTTTAGAAAAACACTGAAAAAATATATTTTTCAAAATGTCCACCACCAAGAGCAGTTTCTGTTCTTGTTAGTCTTCTATATGTTTTTCAGTGAATTTGATGCCAGTACAATCACAGTCCTGGTGGATTTAGAGGGCTGAAGGTTGAAGTTAATCCAGCAGGGGCAGCCGGATGCACCACAGAGATGAGCATGGTAAAGGCATTGCAATGGGACTCAGGAGAACAGAGTTCCATTACCAGCTCTGCCACAGATTTACTACTGTCTGGCAAGTTACTTGGTCTCTGGGCCTCAATTCCCCATCTACAAAATGAAGATGCTACTAATTCCAGTCTCCTATCCTTGGATTCTCAGGAATTTAGAGTGTACGGGAAGGGACTGCCTCTTATGCGTTTATACAATACCTAGCACAATGGGGCCGTGATCCTCAATGGGGCTTTTAGACTCTGTTGTAATATAAACAACAAGAACACACAGATATCTATGTTAATTGCCGTTTTTTCAATCTATTAAAAAGCAAGTTTCTAGCTTCTTTCTTTAGAGCAATTGTATTTATTGTAAACATAAGGTGCTCAGTCCCCACCACACCCACCCAGAGCTGGCCTTTGAAGCCTGAAAACCTGTGGGTGTTGGGTGGCTTTTCTGAATTTTGGGAAGATCTTAAGCTTATTAGTGACTGTGGATGGGTCTCTTGGGCTATGGCTGATGGTGCAGAGGCTGCTGCAAGCTCCCTGCCAGCAGGCTGTCTGCAACTGAAATTCCAATGCAGTCTACAGGGGGTGAGCAGCACAGTGCAGGAGATGCAACCGAACAAACATGGAGGTAGAAGAATGGGGAGCAAGTACCTTCAATACACAGACCCTCAACAGGAGAAGCTAGCAAACTGATAGGAAAGAGGATGTAACATCTGGGGAAAGGAAAGCAGGGTCCAACCTCCTCACACTGCTAGCAACAGCCCTCTCAGAAGAGGAGAGGTACATCATGGTCAGCAAAGGAGGGGGAGAGAGAAAGAGATGAGGGAGGACAAGGGAAAAACAGGGGAAGAAAGAAGGAGAGAAAGAAGAATGCAAGCAGCAAAGGGAACTGAGTGAACAGGATAAAGAGATCAAAGGTGAAGTGACATAATATGGGAGTGTAATATACATCCCTCCATTTGATTAAGTTTCTTTGGCCATATGTATGTGTGTTCATCTGGGGTTAAGGGATAAGGCAGCTATTTGAAGCACTTATAGTAGCACTGCTGGGGTTTTCTAATTAAATAATTACAGAAAAAGAAAAAAATACCCTAACGTTCACCCAGAATGCACACAACCTAGGCAAGGAATCATTTGGTCCTTAGCCTAAGTTCCTTATGCCCACCAGGACACAGCCTCCAGCCACTGTTATGGTAGCCAGGGACCTCTGAGGTACAGAGAAACCACAACAGTGCTCCCTTTCCCCCCAGACATACATCTACGCTGGGATCCAGGAAGCAGGTGGCATAGCCGCTGCTATGGTGACTCTGCAACCACCCAGGAATCTTGTACCCAGAGACCTTCCATACAATTAGCAGGCCAATTGTCCCACCTGCAATTATAGAACCCAAATTTCTGCATGAAAAAAATCCGCATATTTGTACAGTTAAGAGCAAACCTATTATATAACCCAACTATTTATACAGAGCCATTCCTCGGTTGCAGCAACTCTATGGGATAGCCGGAAATAACAGAACCCAGAAGTATGGATGCCCACCTCCCTGATTTAATTGCTGGACAATACAAACTTCCTTCATTTGATTATTAAATAAAAAAGAATGAAAAATAGTATCTTAGAATGTAGATTGTTTTATTATGCCAGGCACAGAGGTCAGTGTGTATTATACACACTTTCCTCTCCTCCATCTTCATCGCAAATGGTACACTGTTCAGGTAGCCTGTACTGTACTGTACTACAAATGACTCATGGGGGAGACTGTCAGAGGATTGACACATAGGGGAATGTACAGCTTAATGAATGCATATTTTGGTTTGCCACTTTCCAGTTCCTAAAAGTTAACTGCCACAGAGTTTTGTTTAATCAGCTGTACATGATGTTATCAGTGTTCACACTTAGCACTTGAATAATTATCTCCGATTTATCCTACATGCACTGGAAAGCTGTGGGAGTATTTGTTTTGGGGGGGGGGGTCTGTTTTTTTTAAAACCCGGAATGTATTGGAACATTTTTGTTTTATACATTTATAATGCAAGCTGACACGAGAGGACAGAGTATGCAGTGTCTGGATTATATTTCCTCCACCCTCTCTCCCAAGAGGATTTTTCTGAAGTGGTTCAGCTGAGGGGGTAAGTTTCAGTCTGTGATGAGGGCTGGGGTAAATTAAGGCTCCTCTGAATCAGGAGGTTTGATCACTGTGGCCTTACCTGAGTGGGTCTTATGGACAGGGAGGACTTTTCAAATGACTATTCCTTTTTTCTCTCACTGAACTGCTTTCTTTCCTTTAACATATAAAATCATTCCAAACTATTATTTATTTATTTACTTGCATTGTAGGCTTTTGGGGCCAGGGCCATCTTTTCGTCCCATGTATGTACAGTGTCTAGAACCTCGGGGTCCTGGTCATCGACAGAGACTCCTACTGCAATACAAATAACACTTCTTGTATTGCAGGAACATATATAACAGGGGTCAGCAACCTTTCAGAAGTGCTGTGCCAAGTCTTCATTTATGCACTCTGATTTAAGGTTTCACGTGCCAGTAATACATTTTAACGTTTTTAGAAGGTCTCTTTCTATAAGTCTGTAATATATAACTAAACTATTGTTGTATGTAAAGTAAATAAGGTTTCAAAATGTTTAAGAAGCTTCATTTAAAATTAAATTAAAATGCAGAGCCCCCCGTACCGGTGGCAAGGACCTGGGCAGTGAGTGCCACTGAAAATGAGTTCGTGTGCCACCTTCAGCACACATGCCATAGGCTGCCTACTCCTGATCTATAACATCATCTGAAACCAATGACAAGACTTCCATTGATTTCATTGAGAGTTGTATCAAGGCCAGATCTAAAGCCCATTGCAGTACATGAGACTCTTCCTTTGACTTGTATTGAACTGTGGATCAGGCATTAAAACACTTAGGTGTACTTAACTGCACACAGAACTGATTTCTACAGAAACACCTTTAAAATTCACATTGTCTAATACAATGGAATCCGCTTAACTGATGCAGTGGGTACTCAACTTGAGTAGAATGCTATTGCAAAAATAGCATTTATTTAAATATCTCTTAGATTTAACTCTTCTGGAATATGATATTTTGGGTTAAACTAAAGGCAGTGGCCCAGTGATCTAAGAAACAGGTTATGAACTATCTAGCATCCCTGGGACAAAAAGGTTGAATCCTTCATCCTTTCCAGACAGATAAAGTAAGCAGGATGAACTATTACAGTTTGTGGGTCTTTTGGATCAGACTTTAGAAATCAAGGTCCTGTCTGCCCCACTTGGACATTAAAAATCAGATGGCATTTTTAAACTGTCATGCCAACTAACATTATCAATTTTCTCATAGCCTCACATGGACATACAGGGCTAGGAGATAGTCACTTTTATTTCATGAAGTGTTTGGCAGTGTACAAAGCATTTACATATTTGAAAATTCTATTAAGTCATCATGATAATTGGCAACTATAACTGAGTAGGGAAGCAGAGTGATGTAAGCAAAGTGCCTTTCCACAGAAAAATTATTACTTACAAACATCAAACACAGCTGTAACTTACTGTGTACAGATTGCAGATCAACTAAACCTAATTTAAACAGTTTTCTTTCTATAATGAAGTATCTTTAATCCATTGCTTAGGGACATTGACAGACACTACACTTAATCTGTGCCTAGCTGTGATGCTATCAGGGCCAGCTCCAGGCAGCAGTGCAGCAAGCTGGTGCTTGGGGCGGCCCATGGAAGGGAGCGGCATGTCCAGGTCTTCGGCAGCAAGTCCCTCAGTCCCTCTTGGAGGAAATGACTGGCCATCGAATTGCCGCTGAATAATGAAGCGGTGATGAAGCAGTAGAGCAGCTGCCAAAGTGTCACCGATCGCAGCTTTTTTTTTTTTTCTCCTCTTCGCCACTTGGGGCGGCAAAAAAGCTGGAGCCATCCCTGGATGCTATATTCTCATTCTGACTGTGGCATTTTAGATTATAAAATCTTTAGGATTGGCACTGTCATATGATGCAGATTTGTACAGTGCCTAGCACAATAGGGACCTGCCTGGCTGATCTCTATGTGGCACCATAATACAAAGCAGGGTCCCAATTAAGTGGATTCCACTGCAGTCATGTAAAAGTGTGTTACTCTTTAGACTGTAGTTACACTAGTATCTTTTTGAATGTTTTAGCATGTTACCAGTACAGAGCCCAATTTACTAATGAGGTCATCCGCAGAATAGGAAAACAACTGTGATAACTCTGCAGTATAACTTAGCAATATTTACATTGTAATGGAAACTACTGTATGTTCATAAATGTCCATTTTATTTAAATACTTGTTGATTTGAGCATCCATATGCTAAGTATGAATATCCAATTAGGAATGCAACATTTAAAAATTAGGCCCACAGTTCACACAAGTCTATTTCTTTTAGGACTTCTTTGTTCAAGTAACTATTAATCAGAAAACATACATTATGGAAAAGTTCTAACATAATAATGGCATTTGATTAATTCCACCAAGCTTCCAGGTGGCAGAAGAACCTTGCTAGCTCATTTACATTTGCTCTATACACTTCAGTTTCTTACCTATGCCCCTTATTAGCGCCTAAGATTTAAAGAAATATTTTTTTTTCTTGTAACTGAAAATGGCAATCCAATTGAAAAAACTAAAATAAAAGTTTGGTTCTGGCAGCGCACCTGGATTGTCTGATTGATGGCTATGATAAAGCGATATGTGCAACAACCAGTGCATGCTAAGCGGTTAGTCTCTATTGGTTTCATCTGAGTCATCTTTTTATAGTCTCTTGTCCTTTATGATTAGTTTTTGAATAGGATTTCTGCAAGGTTTTCAAACTTTGAGGTATTCAGACAGAATGGAAAGACAGTAGGGCAAGGCAGTACACTATTTTTATTAAATCTATTGTCCTGGGGGTGAAAAGTATTGGAAAATTTCTCCCATAGTTGAAAGGAAAACTGAATTATAATATAAAAATACTCTAATCCTTGCATCTCACTACAAAGGAGAGTAAACCAATGGAAAAACACCTAGTGTGTTCAGGAAATTACCAGCTTGATGACTATTGTTACAGGAGCTTAATGAATAATTCACAACAAATAATTTATCCAATGAATTTAGCCTCTTTTTCAGCACTAGTCACAATCACACATTCTTTGAATTTACTGATTAACTAATTGTACAGTATGGACTGATTGTGAACAGTTTGCATGTGAGTATTTGATATTCAGAACTGGAGTTGTGTTGCTTATGTTGTGATTGGTCACAAGTTCCAGCGTATTTATTCAGTTTCCACAACTGGAGTCTGCAGGGAGTGAAGGGAATACATGTGCACAGATAAAATTCAGTGTCAGCCAATATTTGTGTAAGAAAGTTTTAAATGTTTTATGTGCTTGCTAGAATGAGCAAATCTTGACTGCTGGAAACTGAACACAAAAGGGAAATAGGCAAGGCCAAAGCAAGGACATATAAAACAGTCATGGAAAAATGTAAGCAGTATTCGACCAGTTCTAGCCAGGAAACTGGGAACTCAGCATTATAAGCCTGATCCAAAGTCCAGTGAAGACAATGAAAGCCTTTCAACTGACTTCAATAAGCTTTGGACCAGGCTTATGTGAATGCATGACAACCCACTGTTAAATCAGACAAATTTGAAATAATTAGGGCTGTCAATTAACCGCAGTTAACTCATGCAATTAACTGAAAAAAGTTAACCATGATTAAAAAAATTAATCACGATTAATCGCACTGTAAAACAATAGAATACCAATTGACATTTAATAAAATATTTTGGGATGTTTTCTACATTTTCAAATTATATTGATTTCATTTACAACACAGAATACAAAGTGTACAGTGCTCACTTTATATTTATTTTTTATTATAAATATTTGCACTGTAAAAAAACCAAAAGAAATAGTATTTTTCAATTCGCCTAATACAAGTACTGTAATGCAATCTCTTTATCATGAAAGTTGAACTTACAAATGTAGAATTATGTACAAAACAAAACTGCATTCAAAAATAAAACAATGTAAACCTTTAAAGTCTACAAGTCCACTCAATCCTACTTCAGCCAATCACTCAGACAAACAAGTTTGGTTACCATTTGCAAGAGATAATGCTGCCCACTTCTTGTTTACAATGTCACCTGAAAGTGAGAACAGGCAGGGTATTTCTGTGCCAGATATGCTAAACATTCGTATGGTCCCTTCGTTCTTTGATCACCATTCCGGAGGACATGCTTCCATGCTGATGATACTTGTTAAAAATAATGTGTTGATTACATTTGTGACTGAACTCCTTGAGGTAGAATTGTATGCCTCCTGTTCTGTTTTATCTGCATTCTGCCATATATTTCATGTTATAGCAGTCTTGCATGATGACCCAGCACTTGTTCGTTTTAAGAACACTTTCACGGCAGATTTGACAAAACACAAAGAAGGTATCAATGTGATATTTCTAAAAATAGCTACAGCACTCGACCCAAGGTTTAAGAATCTGAAGTGCCTTCCAAAATCTGAGAGGGATGTGGTGTGGAGCATGCTTTCAGAAGACTTAAAAGAGCAATATTCAGACACGGAAACTACAGAGCCCGAACCACCAAAAAAGAAAATCAACTTTTGCTGGTGGCATCTGACTCAGAAGATGAAAATGAACATGCATCAGTCCGCTCTGCTTTGGATCGTTACCTAGCAGAACCAGGGGCGGCTCTAGGCATTTTGCCGCCCCAAGCACAGCAGGCAGGCTGCCTTCGGCGGCTTGCCTGCGAAGAGGCCGCTGGTCCTGCGGCTTCGGCGGACCTCCCGCAGGCGTGACTGTGGGAGGTCCGCCAAAGCTGCAGGACCAGTGGACCCTCCACAGGCAGGCCCGCGGGAGGTCCGCCGAAGCAGCAAGACCAGTGAACCCTCTGCAGGCAAGCCGCCGAAGGCAACCTGCCTGTCGCCCTCATGGCGCCAGCAGAGCGCCCCCTGCGGCTTGCTGCCCCAAGCACGCGCTTGGCGTGCTGGGGCCTGGAGCCGCCCCTGAGCAGAACCTGTCATCAGCATGGACACATGTCCTCTGGAATGGTGGTTGAAGCATAAAGGGACATATGAATCTTTAGCACATCTGGCAGGTAAATATCTTGAAGCACCAGCTACAACAGTGCCATGTGAACGCCTGTTCTCACTTTCAGGTGATACTGTAAACAAGAAGCAAGCAGCATTATGTCCTGCAAATTGTAACCAAACTTGTTTGTCTGAGCAATTGTATGAAGCAGGACTGAGTGGACGTGCAGGCTCTAAAATGGTTTTATTTTTGAATGCAGTTTTTTGGTACATAATTCTACATTTGTAAGTTCAACTTTCATGATAAAGAGATTGCACTATAGCACTTGTATTCGGTGAATTGAAAAATACTATTTCTTTTGTTTTTTACAGTACAAACACATGTAATCAAAAATACATACAAAGTGAGCACTATACACTTCCTATTTTGTGCTGTAATCGAAATCAATATATTTGAAAATGTAGTAAACATCCAAAAATATTTAAATGGTATTCTATTATTGTTTAACAGTGCAATTAATCATGCGATTAATTGCAATTTTTTTAACCTTGCAGTTAATCATGATTCATTTTTTTAATTGTTTAAAAGCCTTAAAAATAATTTTTCCTTACACAAACAATGCAAATCTGCTACATTCATAATGAATTCAAATGCCGAGTTTGTTTCCTTATCTACACCAACAGACTGTGCCTTCCCACCCACCCCCATGGCTCTCAGTAGGAGAAACCAGCCCTATTGTGTACGTATGGAGACACTGAAACAGCAGCATTCATATCTAAAGAAACATCTCTGAAAATTCAGAATAAGTATAGATAAGAATCTAAATCAAGACCCTAGATCTGAACATCCCTGCACTTTTGGAAAGTTCAGGCTGGCATCTGATATCACAAACATTGAGACACATAAAAACAGCCATGCTGGGTCAGACCAAAGGTCCATCTAGCCCAGTATCCTGTCTACTAACAGTAGCCAATGCCAGGTGCCCCAGAGGGAATGAACAGGACAAATAATCATCAAGTGATCCATCCCGTTGCCCATTCCCAGCTTCTGGCAAACAGAGGCTAGGCGCACCATCCCTGCCCATCTGGCATGCTTAACTGAAGTCAATGAGACTATTCAGGTGTCAAATTAAGAACATGCATTAGTGTTTTCAGGATCATGGCTTGGTGACATTCACATCTTTAAAATAAATACTAAATTAGAATATAGATATAAAAATAAATTACATTTTAATTAAATATTAGAAATAGATACACATGTAGGACATCAATAAATATAGCTTAGTACTGATTCATTTCATTAGCTATGCTGGATCTAAAGAATTTAGGCACCCAGATCCCATTGAAATGCAATGATTTGTAAACTCTATGGAGAAAGGACCATAATTTTATTCTGTTTGTACAGCACCTGGCACAATGGCGTCCTGCTTCATAACTGGGACTCCTCGGGACTACCAAAACACACAAATAATACACAGGAGTTTGGCACCCAGCTCTTTTAGGCTGCTTTGAAAATACCAGCCATAAGGTATAACTGCTTGATGCAGCTTTCTTTGAAAATGTCTTATTGCACCTTGGAGTCTCACTCAGAACCTGTAACTTAAGATTCTTACCACAAATTTCAACAAAAGCTCCTAGTGTTTCACCGTTTTCTTTTGAAGACGACATTCAGAAATATCAGTCATATTAATTAATAGGTGTCAATATAATTAATGTAGTGTTACCCTTTAGATAATGAATATTCAACAGTAAAAGACACTAAACACCAAAACGAAGATAGGGAAAAAATATATGAAATTTGAAGAAAACTCTTTGCTGGTTCCCCTTCTATGCCGGCCTCCCATAAAGAGTGTTCTTCCCTATATTATTTAACATGCAATACAATACACAGGATGACAATATGCTTTCCAGGGAGAGTAAATCTTATGCTAAGGAGAAAGGTAGGGGAAATTGGTGGTTCAGTGAAGTGGTGCAATATTAGGATATGGAGTTTTATGCTTCTATATCACCAGTTTAAATTATCTCAAGTCAGTTCCAAAGTCACATCAGAAGACAGTTTGGTGACCTATATGCAGGGGCAGCTCTATGTATTTTGCCACCCCAAACATGGCAGTCAGGCAGATTTCGGCAGCGCTCCTGCAGGAGGTCCACCAGTCCCGCACCTTCGCCATATCCACTTCGGCTTGGTGCGCTAGTGCCTGGAGCTGCCCCTGCCTATATGAAATGAGTTAATTGCTACAGTTCATTTATCACTATACAGATGTCAACATCAAACAGCCACTAACACACATAGCAAAACTGGGCACTCTTATTGGCAATTTTAGTACAGAAGCGAAGTATTAAAATGAGTATGGCAAATGAGCTACCAGCAGGACCATAACTAGGGCAGGGTGAGCAGGGCAGGGCCCCAGGGTGCCAAGCCGTGGGGGTAGAGATGTAAGGGTGGCAATACCCATGATCTAAGGGAGGCATGGTATAATGTATTGCCATCCTTACTTCTGCACTGCTGCTGGTGGTGGTAGTGCTTTCAGAGCTGGGAGCCTGGCCAGCAGCCACCACTCTCCAGCTACCCAGGCCCCCTTGCCTGTACTGAAGATCGCATGTGCCTCTGCATGTGAAAGTCCAGGAAAGTGTTGTTTCCTTAGCAATGGTCTTAACCACCACAAACCAAGCTGTACTAAAACAGCCCTTGAAAGTCACCAGCAAGGTGATATACATGCTGTGGGGTGAGAACCTTTTAATACAGAGTGAAGACTAACTAAATAGTTATCAAGATGCCTCCAAAAAGGCCTCCTGGAGCCAAGTTTAGAAATCAGAATTTGGGGAGAGAAGAGGAAGCTGTAAAGTTTCTCAGTAGTGGCAGAACAGGCTGACAAAGGTCATCGTCAACGCGAGTGGCAGAAGCCTGACAGCAAGTTCAAGTTCAGTCACAGAGCAGGGGAGCAGAATGCCATCAACGTAACAGCTTTGGTAGGCCCTAATTTAAAAAATGAGTGTTACAAAACCAATATGGATACTCCACTCCACAGCATTAGCAATTCCAGTGTCAGTGCAAACAATTTTTCTGAAACAAATTTGAGAATGACACTGCTTCATTGGGACTTAATTTTAATGATCTACATTCTTGGCCAAATGGACAAACTGAGGTGTTGTTTAGAGGAAGAGGAACCAGAGCAACAGAAAGATGCAGATTTCACCCTGTCAACCTCTAGTGATAGGAGGTGATTTAGTCTTGATTGGTTCATTCAAAAATCAAACTAATGGAGAAACAGTAGAGTGAAAATGGCTTATTTGTTCTGGGAAACAGCTGTGTTTTGTTTCCCCTGCACTCTTTGGAAAGAAATCACCATCCACTCCAAGCATCTGCATTGCAAATCTTAAGAGAGGCTTCTTTGATTGGAAGTATTTTAACCCCAGAATAGGAGAACATGAGAACTCACCAGAGCATTGTCAAAGTTATTTAAGTTGGAGGTCTTCAGAGATGCACATAAAACATGGTACTGGAATTGACAGTGCATTTCCAAGTGCTCTCTGTGGAAAAGGAGAAGTGGCATACAATCTTTAAAATAATCCTTGACGCAAATATGTTCTGCGCCAAGAACAATCTAGCTCTTTGGGGCTCTCATGACATAATTGGCCAATCCAACACAGGACTATTCCTCAGTTTGTTTGAAATGATTAGCCATTCCAATCCTGAGTTAGCAGTTCATATTTCAAATCACAAGGAAAGAGTTTTCTATTTTTCATCAGCAATTCAAAATGAGTTTATAAACTTTCTTGGCAAAACCATGAGACAAGAATTAATCAGCAGAATCAAAGAGGCTAAGTACTATTCTATTATCTTTGATTGCATTCCGGACACGACACACAAGGAACAGCTCTGTGAAATAATCAGGTATGTTAGAATTGCTGATGACCAATGCAGTGTTGAAGAGAGTTTTATAGATTTTATTAAAATGACTGATAAGACAGGTAGCGGTCTCACTGCAGAAATAGAACAGAAGTGATGCAATGAGGGATTAGATCTAGATTCATGGACAGTGATATGACAATGAAGCAAACGTGGCTGGGAAGTATAGTGGCATGAAAGCTAGACTGAAACAAGTGAACAATCTGGCTAGATTTGTTTCATGTGCAGCACATTCACTGAATTTAGTAGGAGTTCATGTAGCTGGTTCCTCTGTGGGCATGGTACCATTTTTTGGAACTGTTCAGAGACTGTTTAATTGTTTTGTTAGTTCCATAAGCAGATGGAAAGTCTTAACCAATCTTCTTAAAAATCACTCTCAAAGGTCACAGTGACATCAAAAGCCCGTGCTATCAAGGCCTTAAGTCAACAACTTCCAGGTGTTCTCCAGGCATTGCATGAAATATCCGAACAGACTTCATGCCCAATAAAGACTTCAATAGCCAAGAGCCTTGTGCTGCAAATTAATTTCAAGTTCATATGCATTCTACTTATGTGGGACTGAATATTAAGTAATATTGACTATGTCAGTCTAGTTTTGCAAAGCAAAGGATTATCTGTTGACCAAGATGGAAAACTGATAAATGGACTGTGGAATGACTGCAACATGTGTGTGATGAAGGGGTTGATGCAATAATGGATCCATGCTCAATTCATGGATCTTTCTTCAGAATTTCCTAAAAAGAGGAATAGGAAGGTAAGAAGACTGGACTCCAATGACGCCCAAGACAAAGATTTCAATATCACACTGGGCAAGTTTTCAAAATACAATTTGATAATGCTATTGACATGCTGAACATGCAACTTCAGTGGCGATGAGAGACTATCTGAGAGCTCCTCACTGGGCCTGCCCTCTCAACCACGCCTCTTAGTCAAATGAAAGTGTGCGACTGACTTGGCAATGAAGTACCTGAAGGTACAAGTTCCAGGCTGTTGCCATCCTCCCAGATTGCTGTACAGCAACTCCATGGATGCTTTTGAACCTCAGACACCAGTGGTGTCTGAGTGCTGCATATTCCAACAGCGAGACAGCCTTGCATATTTCTTTTACTCTCCCTGTCACAGTTGCATCTCGCAACATCAGAGCTTCAATAAGCTGAAACTGGTGAAGAACTTTTGGGGTCTTCAGTTGTACAAAAATGTCTCTGTAATTTACGATTCTCTCCATTGAACACATTTTAACAAGCTCAATCAACTTTGATGCTGTGGTAGATGAGTGTTGAAGATGAAGTCCAGGAGAGCTTTTCTGTAAAAGAATTCTATAATATGAATTAGTTACAGGTTGACTCATTAATAACACATTTTCTTTTCTGAAATGTCGGGAGGTATGTTTCAGTATCATTTTTCTCCAAAATACTCTAAGAAACTGCAATCTGAATTATAATTCTGCTCTCCTGTAACCTCTGCTGTAAAAGTAACCACACTAGAGAATATACCTCAGTAACCATTGAAAGACTTGCCAGAAACAGACAGGAGTGGAGGAGCTTTGTCACTGCCCTAAATGCCAGAGGTGTAATAGGAACATCACGATGATGATTTATTTATTCTCCATTCAGAATTCTAGCCACTTTGCAATATTAAATACTTATAAACGTGTACATATACATAGATACACACACACGCATCTGTATATACACACACACAAATTACAGCTACAACATAGCTTCTAACTGAACAGCCCATACAACAGTAATGCTAATCAAATGCTCTCAGGCTTAACTTTATGATTATTATTATTATTATTATTTGTAGGACATTTGTGAGGTGCTTCCAGTAAGACCAAACATAGGAATCTCCCTACATCAGAGGAAGTTTTGTAGTTGAAATGTTAGTGAACGTATCTCCCTCTGTGTTCCTGGAATTCATGATTTTCAGTTCAGAGTGGGGACTCACTTCTGCACACAATTATGCACTTGTTTAAACTTTAAGAATGCAAGGAAGCAACATCTTTGAGACTGGAGGCTTTGAGCACTGACGTCAATGGTACTCCGCACATGCCAAAAAGTAAGTATGTGCTAAGTGCTTTGCTGAATCAGGGCCTTCGGTACAACTACTCATGTGAGTAAATGCAAAAGTGTGTGTAAGTTTGCAGTTTTGGGGCCTTTGATATATGAGATAATGGACCAATTTAATTCCTGGCATAACTTCACTGAGGTTCAAAGAATTACACTAGTGATGAATTTGTCCTATTGTGGTTAATGTAAGATTCATTTTAAAGTAATTTACCAAATAACCATATTTGATCAGACTGATACAGTGTAGGCACAGGCAACAAGGTAATTACATTTTTTTATTATCAATTACCTACTCATAAGTCATCATAATTATTGGATTAATATTGGCTCACTGAAGCTTAAGAAATACTCCTCTGCTTTCTAAACAAGTTAAAATTGATGATGGGAGGGCAATTGTCAAGATGATAAAAAGTTATTAAACTGCAAAGGCTGCTCCAGACTACAAGCATGGCATTATCGGAGTGCTCAAAACAGTATAATCCAGACCTTTGAAAGATAAATGGAGATGGAAAATACCAGAAGGCAAAAGAAAAGACAAATGTTTTCAAACTAATAATGTTATATACTAATTTAGTTATGGCCACTGTGCACAGAGTATTGTGATGAGGGGAACTAGAGAATGAGTCAGGTTTCAGAAGAAACTCAGTCTGAGGGAGTGCCAACGCTTCAGGAACGGAATCTGAGCCCAGGCTGCTTAGATGTAAAAACTCTAGAGCCTTGATATGAAATCTGGGCCACTCAGCATATTCAGTAAAAATGTCTTTTCTACAACACCATATGCCTGTTGCATCACTTATTGCTAATGACACACAACTTCTTATAAAGGATGAACAAACAACAAAATAAAAAATTTACAAGGCAAAGGGATTATGGAAAAATAATACGTAGTCATGTAATTAAAGATTGTATCATAATGCATATGCACAAGGCGGCTGTAATTAAGGCTGCACAGGCAACATTTGAGTGCTTCACTTTGCATCCAACATTCTTTTGGCTCTAGGATATATTTGTTTCAATTTACTGAATAATAGAACTGATGACACAAAACTAAATGGGGCTACACTGCTTTAACTGATTAGAATCTGTACATCAAGTATGTGTCATGGGGACGATAAATACGTACTGGGTGCTTCCCTAAAACTGGGGTTTTCTTTAGGAAAGCCAAGCTGAGAAGCAAAACTAAGGGCTTGTCTACACTACAGGTTATGTCTGTATAACTTAAGTTGCTGAGGGGCGTGAATAAGCCACCCCCTGAGCGACGTAAGTTACACCAACCTAAGTGCCAAGAGCTTTCCCATCAGCATAAAGTGTCTTCACCAGGTGCACTACAGCAGCACAGCTGCATTGGTACAGCTTCTCCACTGCAGTGCTTCTAGTGTAGAGTAGCCCTAAATCTTCCCAAAGTGCTGGCTCACAGGGCTCAGCCACTGACCCAGCTTGTATTACAGCAATTTCCAGCCAATATACTGCAACGACTCAGTCCTGAGCACCTCCTGCAAGAGAACAACCACCTTCAACTCCCAGTGAAGCTAATCTGAGTTGAGGGCTCTCTGCATTTCCCAGGAGCAGGCCAATTAGTACTATATCACAGCTTTGTATTGCAGGAGAGAGGCCTTGTTTAAAAGTATGTCTAGACAAAGGGATTTGGGAAACAGCTGTGTTTATGTAAAGAGGGTGGAAGGAAATAGTCCCTGTAACAGTTCATCTGAATGAACAACAAGCTCAAAGGAACTGGTATTAACTGAGAAGCTCAGTGCTGTTTCTAATGGGCATTTTGGATGCTTAATCAGACCTGTGGTACATGTGCATGTACGCACACACATTACAGATGCAAACAGAAGGTAATAAGATGGCAAGGGCCAAGAGGGCTTGTTAAAGTAAGTATTGCAGACATTTTTGGCACCAGATATGTCTTGTACTTGTTACAGAAACCTCGGAAGGGGAACAGTGAAACCTGAGCTATACATTTAAATAATGAATCACAGTGTTTTAATGGGTTTCTTTACTATGGAAGCTCTAACCGCAAAAGGATATTAAACCATGATTCTGATCTTAGTGTTTACTTTCTCTTATTTGCAAAAAGCTTTGTTTTTTGTAAGATAGATAAACAAAATAAATGGAGACCCTGGGGATTTAAGGTCAGGCTTGACAAAGCCCTGACTGATATGACTTAGTTGGGGATTAGTCCTGCTTTGAGCAGGGGGTTGGACTAGATGACCTCCTGAGATCCCTTCCAGCACTGATATTCTATGATTCCTGAAGGCTAGTCTAACATTCCAAGCAAATATGCTTACTACAGGAACAAAGGATTCAATTGTTTTAAAATGAGAACATGCCCATTGGGCTCAGGGAGCTCTGCCAGACTATAGTGATAGGGGAGATGTGGCCATCTCTAGTTGCTGTTGAGATCTAAGGCTATGGCTACACTACAGAGCTTACAGCGGCGCAGCTGTAACGCTGCTAGTTCAAATGCTCAGAGACCTCTCCCAGCAACTTAGCTACTCCAGCCCCCGAGAGCTGGCAGTAGCTATGTCAGGGAGTGGAGGGTGGAGAGGGAGACAGGACACTGTCCACACAGGCACTTAGGTCAGTGTAACTTACATCGCTCAAGGAGGTGGGCTTACTCACAGCCCTGAGCGACGTAAGTTATACCAACATAAGCGGTAGTGCAGTGGTTCCCAAACTTGTTCCACCGCTTGTGCAGGGAAAACCCCTGGCGGGCCGGGCTGCTTTGTTTACCTGCCACATCTGCAGGTTTGGCCGATCGCGGCTTCCAGTGGCTGCCCTTCGCTGCTCCAGCCCAATGGGAGCTGCTGGAAGTGGCGGCCAGTACATCCCTCGGCCCGTGCCACTTCCAGCAGCTCCCGTTGGCCTGGAGCAGTGAATGGCAGCCACTGGGAACTGCGATCGGCTGAACCTGCGGACACAGCAGGTAAACAAGCCGGCCCGCCAGGGGCTTTCCCTGGACAAGCAGCGGAACAAGTTTGGGAACCACTGCAGTAATGCGTACATAGCCTAAGTGCGAAGAGAGCAAAGACCTGCCAAACACATCATTTTAGTGCTTGATCTGACAGCCAACAGAGGCAGATGCACACATTGCTGTGTACCTTGGAAACTGTGCTGCTGCAGTCAGTGCACAAACGTATCCTAGAGATGTTTTCAGCATCGGAAGTGGGCCTGCATAACTCAATGGAGAAGTGAGCTTTAAGTGGAGTGAATCCTTATTCAGTCTTCACTCAGTTCTTATTCAATTCAAATTCCCATTGACTTCACTGGAAGGTAACAGTTGAGTAAAATACGCGGACCAGATTGTGATTGGTTGCTATGAGGTACACAAGCCTGTAAGTGGGAGGGCAAAACCCCTCCCTTCCTTGGAATCCCTCACCTTCACTTTGTCCAGCAACCAGGCATAGTGTCGCCTCTGATCTTTCTGAATCACAAGGACTCCTAATGTCCCTGGGGCACAAGAAACCCCAGATGTGATAGTGAGAAGTAAGCCCATTCCCTCCTTCAACATTTCCCACTGGCCAGTAGAGGTGGCTGGGTGTGCCGGATGTAGTACAGTGGGCCTCCTGAAGGGATATAACAATAGTCGTGATACTCTGAGCCCCTGGGAGGGAGTCTGCCTCCAGGAGACAGAATTTATCTCAAAGCTCCAGGGAGATGCAGTTTAACATTCATGCTCAAAGTGGACCAGTGCCTGTAAGGTACAACTGAACCCTAGGTAAAAACCTCAGGACGTGGTGCTGAAGTCCCTACATATCAGCTCTGTTGGTGGCAAATTGTATAATTCAATAGTGATGCTGGAAGATGTGACTGGCTGCCATCAGATATGTCTTTGATCTATAGAGCAGTTGCAAACCTGGTTAAAGTCAATATGTGGACTTAACGCTCTTTCTTTCAAGCTGAATAGAAGGAACAATTAAATGCCTCTTGGGATAGTAATAGCTGAAACTAAAGGAAGCCATCACTCAAGACAAGAGCCACGTGGCAAGACCAATCAGAAGCTAAGTTATGTGGGCAGAGGGGATTTCCTGGGATTGACTGCAAACCTAGGGCTGGGGGATCAGTTGGTTGCAGCTGCAGGTTGCTGACACTTTCACTGTCCTCAGGCAGAAAAACAGTAGTGAACATGGTCCTAGAAAGAAGATGAGACACAGACCTTCGTTTGGGCACAGTACTGACTGGAATAGCAGACTTGGATTTCTGAAAAAGGAAACTGCCTCCTGTTTGTTTTTGCTGTGTTCAGGGAAACAGGAGTCTGTGTACATTCCTTGTAAATAGAAAGGATTGCACCAAAGCAATACCCATCTCATATAATTAATTTCTTCTCCCACTGGAAATAACCTAGGAAGGCCCTGAATGTTAGTTAACCACTTGAGCCAAGAAGGGAAAATATATAGAAAATGAAACAGGATATGCCACCAGCAGAAAGGTGGTTAAGAGAAAAGAAAGACAGAGCATATGAAAGGCCACTATATCTTTACAGCACCAGACTATGTAAAGGCTTAGGAGGAAATACAAAGACCCTTTTCAGATCTTATCAAACAGGATAAGCATATTAGTGCTTCTGAGTATAAACTCATACAATAAACATCCTAGATAAGCAAACATGGGGAAAGATTTGCTACAGTCAATATTATTTATCAATATGCTCGCAGGAGGTTATTAGTTTTGGGGTTGAAGTTAAATGGAATGCAGGGGAATCATAGCTCCACCTCCTCCCCCACTCCTTGGGGGAAGGAGCACAGGATTCCCTGGGCTTCCCCTCCTCTAGATTGGTTTATGAAGGGAGGGCATACCAGTCTGGAGATTCTGATGTGGCATCACAGGGAGGAACAGGAGAATTTCATGAGCTCCCATCCTGCATACCAGTGGCTGAAGGAGCATCTGATGGGAAAAGAAGAGATGTCCCCTATTCGCCTCTTCTGTAGAAAGACTTATCCCCTCACTAACTCCCTAATTCCATCCAGGAGGGATGAATCATCCCAATGCTAGGAAAGAGGGAAAATAGAAAAGGGAGCACCTCCTGGCTTACTCCTCTCCAGGATTAAAGATCACATGCAACAATATGTAGCATCAACAGAGCTGTGCAAATAACTGAGGTTTTGGTTTGCTGGCAGTTTAAAAAAAAGGGTTCAAGTTGACCCGAAAACAAAATTTTTGGCAAATCAAAAAGTTGAACACATTTTATACTGGGTCAAATGGAACACTTTGTTCAACCTGAAACTAAATGTTTCATTTTGATTTTGAGCTGGGTTTTGACATTTAAATTTTTTTCCCCATTAAACTGAAAGGAATTTCAAAACAGAAAGTTGTTTTGAATCAGAAATCAAAAGATTTTGTTTCAAAAAGAGTTTTGGATTAAAAAAAAAATCATCCTGCTCTATCAACTCTCTCTCTCTCCTGGTACTCTCTAGAATAGTGGGGTGGAAATTAATTTAGGAGACCAAATGGGGAATGTAGGGTCACTCTAAAGCAAATGGAGGGGAATAGGAGGAGACAAATATAGGAAACTGATGGAATAGAGCATGGAGACAAAAGAGGTGTGGGGTCAGTGAATGAATTTAGATGAAGGACAGGGGAAGTTAAAGGGGAAATTGAAAACTAAGGAAAAGAGAGAAAAGGCAGTAGAGTGGAGTGACTAAAGGAAAGGAGGAGAAAGTACTGAAAACTTGGAAGATATAGTGAGCAAAAAAATTAAATTGTTGTATAGAGCATTGCAATAAAATGCATGTATTTTATATAGATGTCAGGGAATATGACTGAGTAGAAGGGAGCTGGAGACTTGGGCTTTATATGGGTGGCATGCAGAGAAACTCAATATTCCTATAGATAAAAAAGCGTGTGTGCCAGAGAGAGAGAGAGAGAGAGAGAGGGGACAACCTGATCTGGTTTTATAATGTGGGGCCTGCTGGGCTCAATGGTTTGGGCTCATTGATATTTTAATAGAACACACCATGCCCGAGGCAGATTTCAGTTTAATACTCTCTCTCTTCCTCTCTCTTCTGGACTTTATTAAAATCTTTTGAAATGAAGGAAACTGCAATGTGTAGTTTGGCATTTTGTAGTGGAAGGACCCACTGGGATGTGCCAGCTTCACAAACTGCACACAAAGAATGGAGAGAGGTGCTCCCGGTCATTTGGGGAACACTAGCTGTGGTTTGTCATAGCTGTAAGAAGGATTTTAAATGCACTTTGTAATGCCATTTCCCAGCAATCTGCTTACTTTCAATTTCTGCACATACACGAATAGCTTTCAAAAGCATTGTGCATTTCTTTACAGTGGTGTAACATGTTCCCATTTTCTCAAAACAGGATATATGGTGCCATGTGTAGTTCAGTGGATAAGGTGCTGGACTGTGAGCCAAGGGACCAGAGTTCTAGTCATGGTTCTGCTACTAACCTGCTGTATGACCTTGGTGAAGTCATTTAACATTGTCGTGCCTCAGTTTTTTTCCCCTCCCATTCAGATAAGAGTAAAAGATAATGATCCATTACCCTCCTCTTATAGTGCTTTGAGATCTATAGATGACAGGTATTAATTATTCCAATTATGCTTTACCACTAAGACTACAATAGGCTAAATGTATATATCTACGGTTTTAGAAAAAATGGTGTGCTAGTCTATCATTCTCTGAGAAATAGTACATGACCATATATAAATCTCTAAATCATAATGCATGTACAGAAGAGAGCAGAGTTAAGGTTGCACACACATTTGTTCCCTTCTCCCCATTCTGTTGCTGAGGGGGACCACATCACCAGATGATGATGCAAAGCCAAAACACCTCATGACCATCACAATGAACACTAACATTGGTGAGCTCCCCCTCCCACTTTGACCTATTGACCTACTGCTTGGTAGCTTATGTGATGATTATTTTTTTTTTTTTTAAGGCCCAGCTTGACAAAGCCTTGGCTGGGATGATTTAGTTGATCCTGCTTTCAGCAGGGGGTTGGACTAGATGACCTCCTGAGGTCTCTTCCAACCCTAATATTCTATGATTTTATACTTCTGCAAAGTGAATGCAAACAAGGTGTAGCATCCTACCATTTCACAGTATTTTACACCCACTTTGGCACAGATGTAAATGACTACACAAGATGTAAGGAAGCAGAGAAGTAAGCCCCTTATATTTAATTTTAAAGAAGACATACAGGAAGTCTGTAGATATCCACAGGAAATTCAGTGGGTTTGATATAGATGCATTACCATTTATGAAACACAGAAACAGAGGTACTCCATAAAATTAGGATCTATATTTCATACAATCTCCAAGTTCAGGGGGGATTTGAATTCAGGATTATGTTTCAGCTCCACATTTAGAAGTATGATTATACTATGTGTATTTAAATTAAAAGCTACAATAATAATAAGTTAAAGGAAAAGAAGAAACTCCAATCCCAGCTTCCTTTGGAGGCCAGGAATTGCACATTGCCTGGATGAATACTAGCAAGGCCTCACAAAATTCACCCATCCTCTGCACAGTTCCTTTTTAGATAGAACAGGGGTCTCAAAGTCCCAGCCCGCGGGCCATCTGTGGCCCAAGAACCTCTGCAACACAGCCCATAGAAACTTTTAAAAAAGTTCTTTCATCCAGCCCTCATGGCTGCCGGCCGAAGGGTGGGAGCAGGAGGGGAGCAGGCAGGAGAGACCCATGCAGCCATGCTGCTGGCTCGGTCTGCTGCAGGCACCGCCCCCATACAGCTCCCATTGGCTGGGGGACAGGGACAGAGATACCATCACTATTTGCGGGTAGAGTCAGCCATGGAGGCAGCATCACTAGTCACAAGGTAGATTCGGCCGCGGCTGCATGAGTGACATTATTGGCCCGCTGGAAGGATTTGAGGACTTGCACTGGTGCTAAGGTAAATTGAGTTTGAGACCCTTGAGATAGAGACAAAAAGATAAAACAATCCCCACCCTCTACACCACCTTGAAATTACAGCTCCCTCCTAGCTGAGATCTGCCCCAGCCACATTCCTTTTCTGAATAGTTCTTCCCGATCATCATGATTTCACTGAAGCTGCCACCTTACCAGGGCATATGGTTCTTTGTCCTCTTGGCTGGGCATCATCCTTTAACCCAATGCTATTCCCTGGGGAAAATAGAACAGCATATCTTTTTTCCCCAACTGAGATGAAAATTAAAGTCTGCTGCTTATGTACCAGACTTACTAGACCTTACACAGCTCAAAAAGCCTGCACTGGCACTTGCTGAAAGGAGGCAGGGGATAAATCATCTGGATAGCAAGAAATGTCTATTATAAATAAACCACTCAAAAATAAGTATTTTCACCCTGACGAAACATTTTACTCTGAGTAAGGCATCTGCTTTGTGGACTTTGAACAAAGTCACATCTGCATCCTGGATAAAAATGCTCTGCCATAAAGGAGACATCATCATCATTTCCTCTAACTTTCACACTCAATGTTTTGAAAATTAGCCCAAAGGCTGTCAGACCTCTGGGAGGTCTAATACCCGAAAGTTTACAGTAGGACAGAATGTCATTTTACATAGCACCTTTCATGCTCATTACGTTTAATTTTAAACAGTTCATTAAATCCAAAATTAGCTACCATCATTCTGTAGATTGTCACATGCCTCTCTCTGAAATCACCTTCCTGCCTTTAATGTACATGAGGGGCCTGACTCAGCCATCCTTACTCATGATGGGTAGTGCCACTGATTTCAGTAGAATTATTCAGATGAGTAAATGTTTTTCAGTTTAAGGTCTGCAAAGGTGACCGCTAGAAGGAGTGTTCCTCCCTGATAATTTGGCTGTACAAAGAAACTTTCCACATGCAGGAAGAGGAGGTTACTCACCTTGTGCAGTAACTGACATTCGAGATGAGTGTCCCTGTGAGTGCTCCACTCTAGGTGTCGGTGCGCCCCTGCGCCTTTGATCGGAGATTTCTGCAGCAGTACTCGTAGCGGCCACGCATGCTCAGTGCCTGGCCCCCGCTCTGAGTATACGTCTAGTGAGCATGCGCGGCCAGTTCCCTCAGTTCCTTCTCTACAACGGAGGCTACCCTAACTCCGAAGTAGAGGGGAGGAGGGTGGGTAGTGGAGCACCCACAGGGACACTCATCTCGAAGAACATCAGTTACTGCACAAGGTGAGTAACCTTCTCTTCTTCTTCGAGAGATGTCCCTGTGGGTGCTCCACTTTAGGTGACTTCGAAGCAGTGTATCTCAAGGAGGTAGGGACTTTGGGTCTGGCAGGAATGCAGTAGATAATACTGCCCTGCCTAATCAAGTGTCAGAGAGAGGGCCCTGAGTAAGGGCATAGTGTTTGACAAATGTGTGCTTGGAGGACCAAGCGGCTGCTCTACAAATGTCAAATTAACACACCACACCTTATACATGGAACCCGCTAATCCGTGCAGGCCTCCTAGCCACAAGATCAGCCTACTTGCAAACGAAGCGGTACTGTAAATAACTTCATTCCCCTAAGGCCTAAATCCTTCTGACATCCTGCTCAAAACTCACTGTAGTGAAACGCAGCCAATCACAAGGAAACAATCACATATTTCTGCCATACCAGCACCAACAAGTGAATCAACACGCTTAACGGCGGTCCAAGTATTCTTCAACTTACAATTTTCGAAACATTGCCAAATTATACCTTGCTGCCGCAATCTGCAAAGACGAATTCATAGAAACTAAAAACAAGTTTCAGCAGAGCTTGATGCAACATATACCATCACTACAAGAAACAACAGTTACAAGCTTAGTCTCGAGGACCAAATCAAAATCAACAACACGGCTCTCAAGCAAGCTCTGATTGCAGCCACCAATACCCACAACCACCGCAGGCGTGGTCATTGTGCGAGTTCAGCTCTCTCATCTTCCACTCTTTACCTCACCGAGGTTGCATAGCACTCAGAAGAGATCTCTTTGAGGTGGATTAACAAACTCTTGAACGGTGACACATATATAGTCCCCTCACTCGAAGATAAGAACACAGGGCAACTCTTCGATTCCTTAAGCATTACCAAAACCCCTACAGAGATACAAGGATAGTGACAGACAAGATACAACTACCACCGTCCCACGGTACCCTCATATTATCAGCATTTCCCAAGATCTCAGACAACACACACCAACACCAACTAGCCAGACGATCTAGATACCGAGCTGGCGTTCGCCGTCCAAGTCTTCTGGATCCCCAACTTCCCCTACGAGATAAGCAGATTTGAACCTTTGGTCATGGTCCTCGGATCAAACATCTATCCAAACTCAACTTCATGCACTGCCTACAACTAATCTTGGACAGGCTATTGTACAACGCGCTAAACAGCCATTTATGCACAACCATGGCAAAGAAAATATACCACTGACAAGTGGGTTCTAGAGTCATCACAAACGGGTAATTCTAATCCCCTTCCTCGCCATGTAACCATCTCCACCCCACCACTTCCCGTCCTCTCAGAACACCTTTACCCGAGCCATCAACACTCTCAAGCCAAGATATTAAACATCTCCTCACCTGTGCTCTAATCGGAATTCAGTGCCCAAAATGCCACAAAGGGAAAGGATTCTCACTCCCTAAGTTCTTAAAGAAAGAAAACTGATGATGGCGACCCATCCTCAACGCGACCTCAGGAGGCTCAACAACATTGTCAAAAACCAAAGTCAAGATGTAACCCTCACCACCATAATCTATGCCGAGGCAGGGCGAGTTGAGTTCAGCCCCTAGACCTACAAAGATGCCTACTTTCACGTCGCTATTCTCTACACCTGGCCCTACAGATGTTTCTCGTTTTTACCCTCGCTTCAAACGCATTTGCTAATACAGAGTTCTAACCCATTCGTCCTTCCACTCCAGCGAGTTTCACACACAAGCTTCCAGCGGTAGTCATTGCCTAAGCCAATCAAGAAAAAGGAGTCCACATAGAAAGATCCCTTACCAATCTCGACAAACTGCTCCAAGGCCTCCACGTTGGAACGAGGCCCTCCGCTCAACACAAAAAAATCACCGAGTGCCATCCTGGCCTGCCAAATAAACGAAAAACAAATCCCAATTAATGTCCAACCCACACACCTAAGTTTATAAGCCAACGAGGCTTCAAAAACTCCAACAACTACCCGAAACGGCATCTCCCCACCCGTACCAATCAAATCACCTATAGAAACTTGCATGCAACAAAGATTTCGCAATAGCCATCACGGCTCACGCGCCCTCTAGCACCCGAATTGCCTCCAAACTAACTAGGCACATGTCCTCGTGCCTTTTGTGGTCCAAGAATGCACCTCTCCACAGTGAGGGCTCTCCAAGCTTGGCTGGTCACGGTTACCAAAACCTAAACGTGCAGACTCACTAAACCAAAAACATCAACGCAATGAGCGCATACCCATGGACACCCAAGGAAGAGAGACTCAAAGAATCCCACATAATTGTGACAGTCCCTAAGAACCTCAGCGAGCGAGATCCCACAATCCCCTCGAACCCTCCCAACTCTGATGATGCGACCATCGATTCATCCCTCACGTCGCTGGGCTCCACATTCTCACCAAAATCCGATGGCATGGTCTCATTCCAGAGCCGCAGAAATGTTGCTGCGTCCCCGTGCGATGAAATGTTCTAGAACTTCCAAGCTATCAGAATTGCCTCGCTGAGCTGCCCTCCACAATCAAGAAGCAGCAGAATGTACGCAAATGAACAGACAAACACGTTCACGGTGTAGCCTGCAATGTTCTACTAAACGTAAACAACAGAGGCTCGTTCCCGCTCTTCTTTGGCACTCAGAGGCGCAAATACATGCTCGTAAGTGGAGTAGCCCTTTGCGAGAGACCACATCCGCCATATCAGCTGCTTACTCCACAGGGGTATGAACATTACTGCTTTGAGCCCAGAGTTAAGCAAGACCCTTTCCTTCAGAGCACGAATAGAGCGATAGACCCGAAGGAAAACTCGATACACCATACTTCAGACAGGGTCACAACCATTACAGATCTCTCTGGCAAACATCACGAAAACACGACAAAGCCCAATCATCTTGCTCAGCGGACTGCGAGAAAAACACTCTCAAGACCATCAAATGACTCATGTGCAACCCTTCTAGGTGAGACTTTGCTTATCATTATCCCCAATAATCCATTCGTCTCACAGGGTCCTCATAAAGAAGCAGACGGATCTATGCCAAGGGCTGATCTTGATCGCACCTTCAATGGCCGAGACAAAACCAATTGGTGCCCTTTCCTCACCAGAATGCAAAATTCAACCACCCGATCTCCTGCCCTCAATCCCTAAAACTCTTATCACAGCAAACACGGCTGGCTTTCTTCACCCCAATCTCTCCATGCTTCCAGCTCAAAGCCTGGTACCTGCATGGTCCCAAGAGAACTAAGAGCTGTTCCGACCAAATCAAGAGGGTACTTCTACACAGCAGAACACAATCCACACCGTACCACCCTATCTCCGAAAGTGGAAACAATTCCAACAAAATGGCTCAGCAAACAACTGGCTCTCTACCTCTGCACCCTGTCTCTGCATACTCGATATCTAATGGACACGAAGCAATCTGCCTTTCCTCAGCTCCATCAGAGTCCACTTAGCTGCCATCAACACGCCTTCATGGTACAGTTGAACAAATACCTCGCGCACCCACACCAAGCGTTCCCCTTGATCTGATTAACAGCAATCAGCCCCAATTCCCATTTGTTTCTTTATAGCGTCAGCCCATACTGACACATTTTGTTGCCCCTCCTGATCGCCAATGTCATACACCATCCCGGCTATATATGTCAAGGGCTTGGGCTTTTAAGGCACTATGTTTACCAAGGCACCTGCACAAACTTCTACAAAAAGGGATGGAGCTCACCTTAAGTATTAGTTTTATCCGCCGAAAGCCATTTGCCACTTCATCAAAAGTATGTGCCATAGGTTGCTTTACACTGACCAACGGTGCCGAATGTTTTCATGAGCAAGGTTAGTCCCCTGTGAGCACCGCCTTGTTAAACACCTGAGGCCAAGGTGAGGGGTATGAAGCAATTATGACTTGTGCTCAAACGTACGCTTGTTTCAAGAACCAACTTGGTGTCTAGTAAGGATCCCTGGCCATGAAATCCATTGTCCCGCCTCCAGTGCTTTTTGAGTCACCTATTGCAACAGGACTCTGTCTAGACATTGTCTCGTGCCACCCTGTTGTTGTTTCTTTTCTCTTCCCCTGCCTCTGAGCCAATCAAAATACTGTTGGGAGACTGCCACTAAGTTGCCCGTAACACCAGACATGTTTCTGCGCATCACGAACCTCAAAAGGTTCCTGCATTGCTGCCCTGGTCTGACAGCCAGGGGTTCTGGGGGGCCTTTAACGTCACGTCGCTTTTAACTTTGAAGCGTTACCCGACGTTTTTTGAGAAACCACACCCCGCAAGATAAAGAACGCAATGCTCTCTGAGAAATTGTCCTGTTATTGCAGACCAATACCTAGCCTTTCTGATGATCTTGGGTGGTCTATTTACCTCTGCTGTCCTTGTGGGCTGGGAGATATTCCTCTGTGAAACCTCTTATACTTCTCTATTTTATTATTTAAGCTGCTGGCTCTGTCTCCCCAGCACTTCAGACTCAAGCTAAACCTGGTACTTGTCTGAAAACTTCTCTTAAAACTCTGCGCACTTGTGCTAAAAGAAAGCCTGTTCTGCTGCTGAGCTGTCCTTCTGGATGCCAGCCTAGCGCAGCCCCCCCCCCCCATGCTGCTAAGGGTTCCCTATTTAGAATATACGTTTCTTAGTCTAATTAAGTTGTAATTATTTTGCATGTGCATGTGGTAATAGTTTAGAGAATTTGTGTATTGTGCTCTGCCCCGTAATGTTAGCGTTTAAATAATGCTTGCATTTGTGTCTGTTACTTGCTTAATTTGTGGTATCTGGTATAACGCTAGTCATAGATAGATTTTGCTGTGTTCTGTATAGTTCGTGTCAAGTCCTGATCTTCCCGATGCACCCACAACCTCAATGTGTCTGTATACTTGATGATCTAGCATAAACCCATTGATACCCTTTTCTCTCTAACACACAACTCACAAATTTTATTTCACGACATGTGATCACATTTTTACCCTAACTGTTTAGTTGGTATATTGCTGCCTTGAACTACACCCTGATTTACACAGAAATTGATCCAGCTACCTGTACAATTCTATACTTTCAGTGTTATTGGTTACCAAACTGTATTGCTAACCCACTGTATTAGTTACCCGACTAACATGAAACACCCGTTCTACTATTCGCTAAAGGATACCTCCCCAATTTGTCTACCATTACAATCTCCCAGATACCCCTCAATTGGAATTTCTCCTGTTTTTTGCATTTTCTTAATAAAGTTTATTATTGCCAAACCCCAACCGACTGTGTGGTAATTGCCCCCAAGATCCCATATACCCTGCTGGCCAGACACCCTGAAGGACTCCAATACCCTTATATCCGAGACACAGACCACCTACTACCCCTCCCATTGGGATCTCACCTAGTATTGGTCCTGTTAATCATCAACCCTTTGAGCCTTAGCCACTCTGCCTTCTTGCACCTTCATCGTGAAAACGCCTTTCTGGTGGCCATTACCTCCCCACAGACGGGCAGTGAGATAGCATGCCCTTATGGCAGTCCACCATTTAATCACGTTCTTCTTCAAGAACAAATTACTCTACGCCTACACACCCAAATTCCTTCCAAAGTTAGCTTCATTATCAATCAATGAACCAATACTAATCTACCAGACTTTTTTCCGAAACCACATGCAAACTCCTTTCGGAATGCCACAGTGCACATAACATTGATGTGTGCGAGGCCTTAATCACTTCATATTGGCCGCTAATCATATCCTTCGAAACTCTCCTAGACTCTGTTGCTCCCATCCGCGAGGCACTCCAAAAGACATGGTATTTCTCTACCAGAGACTTTTTCGAACTGGATCTCGATTTGGCATATGATTCTGGCTATCAGAATAAAGACATTATTACCTCCACCATTGATCAGAAACATTCCGACTAGATCTGTATCTACTCTGTAGCCTTCTATTTGTAAAGTACCATTGGTCATTGGTAATGCCAGTCTGGATGAAGAAGAGGGTTGCAGGATGTCCGTTAACTCATGTTGTTGGTCCGGTACTTCCTCTAGATTGATTCTAAGCTCACTGGCATCCCTTTTAAAGAGATCCTGGAATTTCGAAAAATCATCTGAGGGCGGGGGAGGGGAGGGAGGTAAAGCTTCTTCAGGCATTGCTTCAGTTGATGCTTCAGTTAGTACTGGGTCAGGAGCAGGAGTTAATTGATCCTGAGAATGGGAGGGTGCTGACAAGTGAGTCATATGATTTGGACGTTCGCGTCTCGTCTGATTGGAATAGCGGGTGTGCTGCCGAGGGAAAGATGCCCATGGGGCCCAATACTGCCATGGTGGTGGAAAAGGCATAGGAGACTGTGGATCTGTAAGGAGACTGTGGATCTGACCAGAGAAGGTTTGTATCTAAGGGCTTCTTTTGAGTTTGACAGAAGGTGTGCTCGTTTTGCTGCTTTCTTCTGCTTTTTAGAAGTGGGAGAGCTGTGTTGGTGAGCGGAGGCAGAGTCCGCGCCAGGGTCTGAGGCGGACCCTAGGGATTTCTGAAGTAAAATAAGTTTGAGTTTTATCTCTGTCCTTTCTCGCTCTCGAGCTTAGTTTAGTGCAGTGAGCACATTTTTGGGGAATATGGGTCTCCCCCAAACATTTTATGCACTGTGAATGTCCATCGGAAAGAGAGATATCGTCCTTACAGGAGGAGCAGCGCTTAAAGCCTGTGGAGCCAGGCATATTTGAAGCAGCTGAGAACAAAAAAAAAAATTTTTTTTTTAAACAGTAGAAAAAAGGTAGGTAACACTAACTAACAAGAAACTGTCTAACTACAAGGTATTTTAAGATGAGGAAAGAAATTCTTTAAGGAGTCTGCTGAGCTCCATCTCAAGCCGGGGACGGTAGAGAAGGAACTGAGGGAACCAGTCGCGCACGCTCACTAGAGGTATACTCAGAGCGGGGGCCAGGCTCTGAGCACGCGTGGCCGCTACGAGTACTGCTGCAGAAATCTCCGATCAAAGGCGCAGGGGCGCACCAACACCTATAGTGGAGCACCCACAGGGACATCTCTTGAAGAAGAACAAATATCGCTTCCAGTTACATCAGTGCACTTGCACTGATTTTAGCGCTATTGGTACCAGTATAACGGAGAGAAAAATTTAGTGTTTGCTACACAATGCAATCTATTTATTATGTTATTATGTTAACTATATCACAACGACCACCTCACATGACCAATCTTCCCCATCATACCCAAATAAGTTGCAACACTAGGGCTTCTTGTAAATCCTGATTGTAATGCTAATCTTAATTATACTAATAACACAATACTTCATAATAATAACACAGCACTAACTGAGAAAGGATGGCCCAGCAGCTAACGTGCTAGCCTGTGGTTCAGGAAACCCATGCTCAATTCCCTGCTCTGCCACAGACTTATTGTGTGACCTTGGTCAAGTCACTTCATCTCCCTGTCCCTCTGTTTCTCAGCTGTAAAACATGGACAATGGCACTTCTTCACTTCACAGGGGTAGTGTGAGGAAAAATACATTACAGATTGTGAAATGGTAATGGGTGAACTCACCATCCAAACTTCCCCTCAGGTAATGATGTGGCATTGCAGGGCTCATTCTACTCTAGCGTCCCCTATTGCCTGTACTGTTTCTGCAGATGTCTGCAGCTTCCCCGGCAAGTTCAGCTCCCTGCCAGGATACCGAAAGTAAAACTATAAATCCAGACAAACAAAAGGTTCTTCTGCCTCTCTTGGGTTATGCTTCAGCCCAGCTTCTGGGATCCGTGCTTGACCCCTCTGAAGTTCCTGGCTCTTTGCCCCTCCTTCCAGACCCTGCAGGGTGTTTTTTTTCTCTTTCAGAGTAGCACCCCTACCACGGCTCTCCCTGGGGAGGCCCTTTTTTCCTGGCAGGTTCCCACTGCTTCCCCTCTCCCAGGGGACTTTGGCAGCTTCTCTCAAGGACCCTCCTGCTTCCTAGAGGCTACCTCAGCGTGTCTAACAGGAGCCTAATCTCCTTCCTGCAGCTCCTCTCTTTGCTGAATTTGTTCAGCCCTTTCTTATGAGGCCCAGGTTATCATCAGGCTACCACGTGACCCCATTTGCCCACCCCCTCACATGGGGAGGCTGCTAACTGTGGCATGGGTGGGACTGGCCCCATTTCTCCTTAAAGGGGCCAGTCATCCTGTGACAGAGGTGGCTCAGATAGTATGGTAAGAGGGGCCATAGACACTCCTAAGACAGACAAATATCTACAGATATGTGGAGGAAGCCTCATGATTCACTAGGAACATCCAGGTACTAGGGATGCAAACATGCTCAGTATTGAATCTGGAGAATAGGTGACAGAGAGTTATTTGGGGAAATGAAGTCCTTATGAGTGACAGAAGAGCAGGAACACCCTCTGCGGTGAACAATGAATGCACCAAATTATACCAAGTAACATGTATTGTATTTATATAGCGTAACCCATAGGGCTAGCTTGCCTTTATTATATTCACTGCTTTGCATTATATTCAGCAGTACTGCAAGGAACCTACAAGTTAGCATAAGGCTTGAAGCCTATAAGCTTTGAACAGATAAATGGCTCAGTGGAAAACCAAGTATTGGGGAGCTGAAAATAAGCGTCTTTAAGGGAAATTTCTGACCACAGGAACAACCAACCACAAGACTGTCCAAGAGTCCAACCATAAAAGTGTCATGGCAACAAATTGACATACAAAACAGGTACATGAGCTACATCTGCAGATACCTAACCACAAGAGGGCCATGGTAACGAATTGATGTATATGATAATAAGTTGAAATCACTGATATACTAACCTATAGGAGAAGGACACTCCAACATTAGTAAGGTGAGGAAATACAAATAAGGAAAAGGGGGGAAAATCCCTACTAAACATGCATCAAACATAGCAGCATCAGCGTAAAAGTTGCATCCCAGCCTACAGGCAGTACGAGAAAGAGATGTAGTCCCAGTGCCAGAATGATGGCCACTGGCGATGATGGGGAAGGTGATGAGGCAGATGATGGCTAACATTTCAGGTTGTTCTACCAGGGTTGGTGTGAGTATATGGATGTGCAGATGTACATTCTGCAGTATCTTTATCTATCTTACTGAGTTGGGGGGGGGGGTGCAACTGTGCTAAATGTATTAATAAACTATTTGTAAATATAAGGGAATTCTATAGTGAGTGTTGCAACTGTGCACATCGGGGTTCCCAACTATATAATAATTTGAATAATACTAGGCCTGAATAATACCTGGGACAAAAACCTCTCAATTCTCAAAGTGGTAACTGGGGATTCTTAAGTAATTAATAAAATATATGTATATAATCTACAGATTGGGCTACAATAAAAAAATTGGTCCAAACCAGGATAAAGATAATCTTTGACAGGAATGGTTTAGCAATATTCAGAATGGGAAATTAACTGCATCAGAGGAACAGCCCCTTAAACTTACACTGAGTGTAAATAAAGCAATCATATCTTCCCCATGTGAACCTACGTTCCCCAGTAGTGAGACCAAGCAACTTGGAAAGGATGCACTGAGGACCTTGGCTCTAAGCCTGGATGTCACTGGACAAAACATTTCCTCATCCCTTTGGTCTTCATCACTGCAGGAAAAGAGGGCTGGGGGCTCTTTCGAAACCAGATGCTACATAAGAACTTAACTTTTCTGGTTGTTTAAATTACACACAGAGGCCACAATCCTGAAATTGGAACCAGGCAGGGGGACCTTTATGCCCATTGGGAGCACCACTGACTTTAAGATCAGCCCTTAAATATATGCAAGAGGCTACCATTACATTCTCTTAGAGTGTAAAAGCTCTTTACTAAGTATAACCCTTCTGCCCCTCTGAGTTGGCAGCAACAAGGGCCAGGTTCAGTATCCAGGGGTTCCGTTTCAATAACAC